>NC_089802.1:72729728-72732228 GCF_029633855.1 Hoplias malabaricus | reverse complement strand
ACATGCACACAGGCAAAGTAACACTGTGTTATTTAAACTTTATTTCTGGACTCTCTCCACAACACTGGCTTTCTTATAAATAACCCTGTAATTTGCCTGTGGGCTGTGTGTGTGTGTGTGTGTGTGTGTGTGTTGTGTGGCAGTTCCACCACTGTTACAAGTATATTAGCAGTTGCAGGCTTTGTTGCCACTGTGTCCGTTTGCTCTCATGCTGACACTTCAAGGAAGCATGATTCACTTTTTGGCGACTAAGCGTATACAGAGGAAACCATGCTGTGTTTCTTTGCTGCATGTTTCTATGATATTTACCTCATGTTAAATCTTTCTCTCCTCTCCTCAGAATACACACTGAGGGTTTTGAAAATGAAGAGCTGAGGATTAAATGTTCTTTTTTCAGTGGAAAGATATTTTATATTTCATTACTCCCTCTCTGTAATCCTAACACACACACACACACACTTGCCAAAAAGTGAATCACACTTCTCAGCAGTGGCGGACCCTCAGGGCCATCCAGGCCTAATGATTTGCTTATTTGTATTTAATAGAATCATCGTGCTCATGTGTTTAAACTGTACATGTCGTGTTGCAATACTCAGCCTTTCACTTTTGGTTGGAAAGAAATGAATTTAGTTATTTGAAGTGTTAATGCAGAGGTCTTCACTGTTCCAGGTCTGGATTTTGCAGCTGCCAGTCGGTATGGCGCCATACCTGGCCAGTGAGGTGCATTAGCAGTTGTAGCTATAGCTTCAAGGTAATTGTTTTAAAATCCAAGCCTGGAACATGGATTCAAAGCCCAGATTAGTAGTCTTCTGTTGAAGGCTCTCAGGAGCTTAAACAGCTAAACCTCTAACATAAGTATGGCCTTACACTAGAATGAACCAATGACAGTGTGATTTTATTCGATTGTGTGGAGGCAAATCAACATAGGCTCTTTGGACTCCTAAGAAACGTTCAGATAGGAACTCCAGACAATCTGCTGTAATTCTTTCACACAAGAAATGCATAGCAGGACTCCATGTCAAACACATTCTTCATTCATTCAGTCATTATCTGTAACCAGATAATGGTCCAGAGCCTACCTGGAATCATTGGGCGCAAGGCGGGAATACACCCTGGAGGAGGCGCCAGTCCTTCACAGGGCAACACACACACACACACATTCACTCACACCTGCGGACACTTTTGAGTCGTCAATCCACCTACCAACGTGTGTTTTTGGACTGTGGGAGGAAACCAGAGCACCCGGAGGAAACCCACGCAGACACAGGGAGAACACACCACACTCCTCACAGACAGTCACCCGGAGGAAACCCACGCAGACACAGGGAGAACACACCACACTCCTCACAGACAGTCACCCGGAGGAAACCCACGCAGACACAGGGAGAACACACCACACTCCTCACAGACAGTCACCCGGAGGAAACCCATGCAGACACAGGGAGAACACACCAACTCCTCACAGACAGTCACCCGGAGGAAACCCACGCAGACACAGGGAGAACACACCACACTCCTCACAGACAGTCACCCGGAGGAAACCCATGCAGACACAGGGAGAACACACCAACTCCTCACAGACAGTCACCCGGAGGAAACCCACGCAGACACTGGGAGAACACACCACACTCCTCACAGACAGTCACCCGGAGGAAACCCACGCAGACACAGGGAGAACACACAAACTCCTCACAGACAGTCACCCAGAGCGGGAATCGAACCCACAACCTCCAGGTCCCTGGAGCTGTGTGACTGCGACACCTACCTGCTGCACCACCATGCCGCTCTATATAGTTATCTTTTCAGTGTATAATAATTTTCAGTGACAATAAAATGGGATTTCAACGTCCAGAAGAGGTTTTACTTGTAAGGCAGAAAAAACTAGCCATTCATTCATTCATTCATTCATTCATTGTGGTGTGTCCAGACCCTACCAGGAATCACAGAAGCAAACCCTGTACAGGCGCCAGTCCATTGCATGGCAGCACACACTCACACACTCACACCCATGAGCATTTTCACACTGCCAGTTCAGCAACATGGGTTTTTGGATTGTGGGAGGACTAATGAGCACCTGAACGAAACCCACATAGACACAGGGAGAACACACCAAAATACACACAGATAATGACCCCAGGAAGGGGACTTAACCCACAAACCAGGACCCTAAACAGCTTCAGCAACTGTTTTTCAACACGGAAATATATCATCGCTGTCCAAAGAAGAGCATCTTCATATTTGTGGGTTTTTAGTTCACTACATCATTTGAAAAGCAGCTGTCCTTCACACTGTGTAAAGATTTCATGATCAATCGACCAATAGAAATACTCCAAAATGACTTTTTTACTTTGACTTCAATTGAAAGGTAAGAGGGTTTTCTCTTCTCCTCTAAAGTTGCTATCTTGGAGATATATGTTTATTTTGGACAGTGAAGAGTCTAATTCATGTCCTAAAAGTCATCCATTTTCATATCTTTAAATGTCTCCGTGTTCAGGATACA
>NC_089802.1:72679728-72724728 GCF_029633855.1 Hoplias malabaricus | reverse complement strand
GTGTGGTGTGTTCTCCCTGTGTCCGCGTGGGTTTCCTCCGGGTGACTGTCTGTGAGGAGTGTGGTGTGTTCTGTGTTGCCCTGTGAAGGACTGGCGCCCCTTTAAGGGTGTATTACCGCCTTGCGCCCAATGATTCCAGGTAGGCTCTGAACCCACCATGACCCTGAACTGGATAAGCGCTTACAGATAATGAATGAATGAATGAATTATCCCCTAAGGCCTTAAAAATGGAATAGACATCTTCATCTTCATTCAGTATATTTTCAGATCTATACTATTAGTCCCAAATTCTATCTCCACTTACCCATCACCTGCACTCTTGAAAACATAATGGGATTGGTTCCTTAGGTTTATGACATAAGAATCTCTTGCTGTCTGAATTCACCCATTTGAGGGTTTCTTACACAGCAATGTCAAAGTGGAAATGTTCACCCATGATGTTGACTGCTTCTTGCACAATATCCACAGCAAATTCAACAGTGTTAAATCAACACTATTAGTATTAAATTAACACTGAGAGTGTTGACAAGTTTAAATTTTAACACTAATGGTGGTGACTTTGCTGTGTGTC
Organism: Hoplias malabaricus; assembly: GCF_029633855.1. Taxonomy (NCBI): domain Eukaryota; kingdom Metazoa; phylum Chordata; class Actinopteri; order Characiformes; family Erythrinidae; genus Hoplias; species Hoplias malabaricus. The sequence goes on along the minus strand of NC_089802.1, from coordinate 72,724,157 downwards.
TTCTAGCATATAAACAACACCTAGCCATGTTAACAAAGGTAAAGCCAAAGTCCCGTTGTCCTCTTATTAATCTTAATGTTGTAACAGAAACATTAGTGCCAGTGAAGAGGGCTTTCTGCAGCTACGCACCTGAAATGAAATCAAGTCCACACGTTTCTTCTGCCTACTTGCAGGGGGGCTTATATCTCACTAGTTGACACCTGTCATCGAACACTGTGGCCTTAAACTTGTGTGCACATGATCCAGAGCATCCCACACTCATCCTACAATGAGTGTGCCTAGCTGAATTTACAATTTATAAGAATAATTAATTAATAAATAAGATTATTTTACTTAATACTTTATTTGTGTGTTAATACTTTTTCTCTGCTTTCCCCATTCAGTTAAACTGCTGACTCTTTAGCCACATTACGACTGTTAATAAGAATTCTTTATACTTTCTATAATGTTATAATAATGATCCTGCTTTCTTTGTTAAGATGTTGTCTGTAGCACATTAATCTTTGTGCTAAAGAAAGACCTAAAGGGGAGACAGAGGAGAAGGTGGAACTGGGGTTCAGTGTGGCAGGCTAAAGTTAGCATGTTTAGCTTGGGAATATGCCCACACTTTTTCTTTAAACACTAATGCAGATAGTGAAATGGCAAGAGCAGACTTTTTCTGTCATCAAGATTTTTTTTTTCTTTTTTGAAGGGAGGTTGGAAAAAATGAGCTGGTCACATTCTGCTGCACTTATTCATTTAACCCAGAGAACAGAAAGAGACTCGCTGAGGAAAACACAGCATTTGGTACTTTATGTGGTTGAAAAACCACCATAGCCACATACAACAACACAGCCATGCTAATATTTAGCCTGTTTCTACCACTATGACCTATGTCTAGAGATAACTGTACGTAACTGGTCAGTAACATTAGATAGTAAGTTTTCTGATGGATGTTTATGTTTCTAACAAATTTTTTAGATGTTTCTAAAAATAGGCCATTGTTCGTCACTTTATATGGTTGGTATTAGCATGTAGCATTTGCACTAAGCATTTAAGGCATTGGACGTTAGCACTAGTTCTTTTAGGCACTAGCTCTCCAAAGGAAGTTTACTCAGTGTTTGTATTTTTCAACATACCTACATTCATCCTTGCTTTCAGTGATATAACTTCAATAATATTATTATTTCATAGCCACCAATACAGGGTAAGCCAGCTTATTTCTATTAAGCTATGGGTGTGTCTGAATTTGCATGCTAGTACAATTAGCAGATTCAGACACTGCTTTTGTCCCTGGTTCCAGGACTACTGAAACACTAAAAACTAAATTATGTACAAAGCTTAACAGGATTCTGATTGTAGCATGAGTTTCAGAATGTATACAAGTTGAGTTGGAGATGTGACACCGTTTCTGGTCAAGGAGGATATCCAGTGCTGACTGTTTTTTACTGGTTTTTTGTGAGACATTTCAGGAAAGGAAATTTCTAGAACAGCATCCCTGTGTGCGACATGGCTCACTATTCACTCTTCTCTATATTACTCACTTTACAATGCACTGTTATAAGGAACTGAAGTCAGGAGGGTAGTGATAATGGGTATCCATTATCCACTAATATCAGCTAGTGTACATGGCTTCTACACTACATTTTGTGGTGCATTGTGAGATTGTTTGAGCGCACTGAAAATTGTCCACTGTGTTTTTGGACACTACTACAAAATGGCAGAACATCAGAACAAATGAGTCCTGATTCAGGAGAGTAGGGGAACCTCTACTGGGCCTCTGCATAAACACACCTACTCCAAAACACACGTTACTCATGTTTTCACCACTAGAGGGCGTGTGTGACCACAATGTGAGAATATGCACTGAACCCATGCTAATGCTGTTCTTTCCTATCGCAGACCCACCAGTATTTTAACTGCATTAATATTATTGATCTGGTGCTACCTTTTTATTTTTTGGCTGAAAAATACATCCACTTGCTCTCTCTCTCTCTCTCTGTTTCTCTCTCTCTCTCTCTGTTTCTCTCTCTCTCTCTCTCTCTCTCTCTCTCTCTCTCTCTCTCCTCAGTCAAATTCCTGATGTTAAAAGAAGATGGAATTACATTTCTAAAGCCTGAGGACCCCTACAACTGGCAAAACGGACAGGTAACAGGTAAACATAAAAAAGAATAGCATGAATGGGAGAGAGAGAGAGAGAGAGAGAGAGAGAGAGAGAGAGAGAGAGAGAGAGAGAGAGAGAGATGGGTGTTGGCTGGGGAAAGCCTGCTAAACACCGAGCTGAATTATGGGTAGAGGTTCTGTGAGACTGATCGCCACAGAGCTGTGATGTCAGGTTGCTAGGCAACAGGAGGATACTCTCCAGCAGGGTCACTCCTGATTACAGAGTGCTCCCATACATACACACACACACACACACACACACACACACCAAGCTAAAAGCAGTTGAACTTTAGCTAAAGTTAGCTGATGATGTCACTCTCGGCTCATTTTAGAATGTTTTTTTTTATTCCAAAATTGTGCATATCTGTTAACTAAGACTAATGATATTGGAACTGTGGGCGGATGCCAGTATCTGATATGTGTTGTGTACATATTTTCTGAAGCCAATACATATCATCATTGCTGGAACCAAAATCTCCAACAAAATAAAAGCAAACAAACAAGACGTTAATGTGACAATAATGTGTTCAGGCCTTTTTTTTTTTTTTTTGGATTATTTCCATTGCATTTTTTTTGCCATATCAGTAAAACAGCACCCCACAAAATGGAGAATTTGGGATCAGACCCAGAGAAATGCTCCTACTGAACAACAATTTCTACAGTGTTACAGAAGCAAAACAATAAATAAAACGCAGCCCTAGTGTTCTTCTAGGGTACAATACATACATCATCATATATTATCTTGAATGTACAGTAGTACCTAAATATGTGCCCGAGGGCATATTTTTAAAAAGCAAATATCTCCTGATTACCTTGATATCATTAGGCATTCCTAGCAGTCACAAGCTTTATAAGGTGGCAGAGTCTTCATACAAATGCTGCAGATTAGTTAGTGATTATTTTTCCCTCAACATTGTTTAGCGCTATGCTAACGTTACAGTTTCATTGTATTGAAAAGGGTGGCTAGCATATATGCTAATTCCACCATTACTGTAAACTGCTCTCTCTGCATATACTTTTATGCCCTTTGGCAGACACTCATATCCAGAGCGTCATACAGTTCCTGTCATGGATATATAATCCTATACAAATATAGGCAAACATAGTGTCCTGCCCAAAGACTTTGACGGGTATAGTGCAACATGCTTAGATGAGCAGGGAACTGAATCCTTGTCTTCTGCCCTGAAAGCAACTGCTAGACCAGCCATTTATAAAATGTTACATGAACACATTTTTTTTTTATCTTACATTTCTTTGCAGTAACTGTGATGATATATTCATATGACAACATTACACACAAATGTAAATTCAAACCAACATTTACCTTTGCGCACTTGTAAACATCACATTAGCTAGCTTTCTGCTTGTGAAGAATTGTTGTTAAATATTGGCTTCTTTATCCAAATATTGCACTGTGTGTCCAGGAGGGAATTGTGCAAACAATGGCTGAATCCCAAATTTCTCTTTTTATTCACAAATTATGCACAATTTGGGAGCCATTATTGTGAGACATACATAGGGGGGAAGGGAGCCATTTGAGGTTCAGCTATTAACCTGGTGCAGAACGTCATGTGAAAGGTTCTTTGTGGTGCAGAATGCAGAACTGAAGACAAAAATCACATTCAATTTCTGTCTTATATTAATATGGTCGCCCATTCAGTTAAAACAGTAAGGTTGGGTATTAAGGTGGTCTGATCAGTTAAAAAAATGCCAATCTTTTGAAAAGAAGATGTCCTCCCACCAACATCTGCGTGAATGTTAAACTGTTTTATACAAAATGAATAAAGAAATAAAATAACACGTTTCTTAGACTTTCAAAGGTTTTGGCTTCCCAAAATATGTTTATTTTGGAAAACTACAGTGTACGTCTGCAACCTCTTTGCTGATTCAAAGAAAACAAAAAAAAGTAACATTCTTAACAAAAAAGGTCACAGATTTTCAACTCAGAAACATTGCAGCGTAACAAAAATGAATGCATTTGTCAGAGATAGTTTGATAAAAATTTCTGGTACATTTTGGGGTTAAATTATAAGGATTCTGTGACTTTTAATGACGAGGAAATTAAGTATACTTTGGTACAAAAAATATGATCTTTATTCTTTTGGCTTCTTAAAATAATGTCACCATGTAGTTGGTTAGTATAGTGCATGCAGTTTACTACAACACTACGAATGAAATATGACGACCACTGATTGCTTCATAAATTCATATTTACATTTAAAACTGGGATCTGGCCCTTCACACATACTGTAGCACTGTGCAAAAAATGTAAACAAAATAAATTGGTTAATAAAAAAGAAAAGAAAAAGAAAACATGAGCTCCAAACTACTATTTACAATATAAACATTGAACAAGGGAATGGGAATAAAGCACATCAATGCTGGTCCCAGTACAGTCACATAAACTAGCTCTCTTTCTCACACATATATACTATATATCTCTCTGTCTCTTGTGCAAACACTCACACACAGAGCAAACGCGTGCGCACACGCACATACACATTCACACACACGTAGATAATATGCATCCAGATGGCAGTTTTAAGTGGCATGTCAAAGTGCTCCTCTACAGTGTTGAGTACAGAGGTGAGATACAGAGTGCTGATATGTACATACAGAATCACCACCGGGTCACGAGGTCAGAAAAGAAACCAAAGTTTTCAAACGGACCGATACTGGCTCTGCGGTATCAACGACAGACATTTTGACTTCTAAACGCGACAGATCGGTTGTTCTTTTAAGCTGAAAGTCCTCCATCTGCTGACCTGCACGGGACGCTTCGTTTTTTGGAAGATATCTTCTCTTTCATTTGATCTGACAAAATATAGAGACTAAGAGGTCTTAGAAGAGAGACATTCAGTTAGGTTACATTACCGCGGTGGACTTGGGTTCCCAAAGCAGATCATTTTAAGGTGGTAGAGAGAAAGAGCAGTCTTTAAACTCTCTCTCTGTAGCAGCTAAGATGATCTTTGAGGAACTTAATCCAGGGATTTTGTTCATTGGACATTTCGTTCACAGGAGTGCACATTCAGGCTTGGATGACTCGTGATCAAATTACCTCCAGGTGTTTAACACACTGCAGTTGGTTCTTAGAGGGGCTCCGACCACAGTGAGACATTTACATTGCTGACTCGGAACTTGACATTTGAGCTTCACTCGCTTACTCTTACATCATTTTTTTTTGTCTTTTTTGTCTTTTTTTTGGTAAATAAGGCAGCGCAGCAATACATCTCTAGCTATGATTATGTAAAACATTCTCACTATCCCCGAGGCAGTGAATCTCCTGAACCTCAAAACAACATTGCCCACAACGAGGAGGCAGTAGAACTTCCAGACTGACCCAACAGAAGTTACTTTCATAAAATTTTTGTTCCACATGTAATTGGTGTCTTGTGTTAAAGATGGACCCTCATAAATTTCTCATAGTTTCACAACACCACTATCTCCCTTTCCTTTGACAGACTTGTCCTTGGATGAAATAAGTCACACAATCAAACTTATGACTAGAAAAATTCAACATAGACTTTTGTTTTTGTTTTTTTGTTTTTGTTTTTAAAAAAAATGAGCTAATGTAACAAAAAATGTGCAGGTATATAATAATACACTATTCAATAAAGAAGGACACCAGTGGTAGTGGCAGTACTAGCTACTGATGACCGTGTAACAGTTTCCTCCTTAGGATTGATTCACAACACTCAAAATAAAAAGACAAACCCACAACCTCCGGTCTACACAAACCATTCTGTTTCACACCAGTCCGTTTTAACAGTCACAGTCACACTCGAGTGTGCAAGAGCGTGTGTTTGTGTGTTGACGTCTTTACATGAACCTGCTCATGGCAGACACGCCAGCCTGTCTCTGTGCGCACACACACACACACACAGCCTAGCAATAGGTACACACACACACTCACACGCTCAGTTTGGCATGGGTCTCAAAACCTTGCACAGAACTCCAAACCCAATTCCTCCAATGGATCTGTAAACAGTGTCTCACTGAAACGGCAAAGTCTCTCCTTTGGGTCCTTCGTTTTGTCCCGTTCTGTCGCTTGTGCACAAACCTATTAAGACCTTTCATTTCTTCCTCTCACGTGCATTGTCTTTCGCATTGTCCTCCTTCTCACGCCTCTCTTTCTCATACTTGTCCTTCTCTGACTTTGCCACACTGTTGTAAGACGGCGGCGAGGCCGAGGACGGGGTCATGTCCGTCTTGTCTGATGCTGAGTTCTCATGGAATTTGCCAATCACTAGCACCTCCTTCTCAGGTGGCTGCTCACTGCGGTCCCGCAGCCTCTGCCGGTACAATTCCGAGGTCCTTTTCATGGTCATCCGAATTCGGTAGTGGCGGAAAGCCCTCTGGATGACAATGGCTGACATCTCCTCCTGTTTGCGGCGCAACGTGGTTGTGATGGGCTCGTAAGACACCTTAGAGGGGTTAGAGGCCATGAAACGGTCCTCCATCTGGCCACGCAGCGCATCCATCTCACCCTCTTCCCCAAGGACTCGCAGAGTGAAGGCGAAAAGGATGTCCAAGCAGTGGATGCGGTCACCACTAACCATGGGCAGGTCCATGGCGATAAGCTGGATCTTGTTGGGTTTTGGAATCCGCAGTGGTGGGTCCAGGGAGTCAGCGAACTCTGACAGCTTGTCATACTCCACAAACTGTGTGGCGTTGGGGTCAAAGCGCTCCCACACTTCATAGAACATCTCAAAGTCGTCCTCGCTCAGTGGCTCGGCACTCTCCTCTGTGGCCACACTGAAGTTCTCCAGGATGACAGCGATGTACATGTTGACCACAATCAAGAAACAGATGATGATATAGCTCACGAAGAAGAAGATGCCTACAGAGGGGTTGCCACAGTCACCACGGTATGAGTTGCCTGGGTGTTCTGTCTCGCTGTTGCAGTCAGGCTCGCGCTTGTTCAGGATGGGTGCAAGCAGACCATCCCAACCGGCCGATGTTGTGATCTGGAAGAGGCACAGCATGGAGTTGCCAAATGTCTCGAAGTTAAACATGTCGTCTATACCGGCCTCGTGCTTCACATAGGCAAAGTTGGACATGCCGAAGATGGCATAGATGAACATGACCAGGAAGAGAAGGAGTCCAATATTGAAAAGAGCAGGAAGAGACATCATTAAGGCAAACAAGAGAGTACGGATGCCCTTGGCCCCCTTGATGAGACGCAAGATGCGGCCAATCCTGGCCAGTCGGATGACTCGGAATAAGGTGGGAGAGACAAAGTACTTCTCAATTACATCTGAGAGAAACATACCTGAAAAGAGAAGGCACAATTACATGCTTTTTCACTGCTTAGGTCCTATTAAAAGAATTTATCGTCATGTTCTAATATCTGCAACAAAACACACTCATTATAATATCTGGCAGCCATCTTGAATTTGGCCGTACAGAGCTGATAGCCAAGATGGGCAGCAGATGTCAAATTTAGCTTCTGAATACAAATGAACAAATTGCTATCCTGTTTGCTGTTCCCATGGCGCTTATATGACTGAGAGATTTATGAATTATATTTTTTCTGTTATACGTGGTTTATATATAATTCTACATTTTTTCTTGCGGTGCTTTCCACTGCAAAGTATCTACACAACAATACTTGACTCTACTCTGCTGTTTTGCTTTTCCATTAGCCAAAATGTTGTACCTGATATCTGGAACCGGGTTCTTGTTTCCAAGAGATCTGAGTATGGACTAAACCATGAGAGTGTAAATATTGCAAAGCGCTGACTGGCCAGAGAGAATCATCACTCTACGTGATACACCACAAACTAGCCATCTGTAAATCTCCAAGTTACAGCAGCAATAACATTTGGGTTTATCTGACTCACAACAGCCACTTGTAAACATACTCCATGGTTTAATGAGAAACAAATGTTCCTGGATCCGTGGCCAATTAAAGAATCCATCGAGAGCTGGACAGTGCAACAAGGATCGAATTTAAAAACTCCACTGATTTGTCTGAACTGATGCACAGAGCTATGTTCAATCCCAAAAAACTACAACAACGTGTGAATACATGATGTGTAAATAACACATAAGGTTATGGCTGCCATTGCTGTGGTTTCCAAAGTCTGCGGTTCTTGTTAGAGGCAATGATTTGTGACGTCACCAGCTACATTTCGACGGAACTGTGGCAGTAGAAAATGAACCAGGTCCCAAAAAGCTTTTCAATAAATTAGCTTAATAGCTAAGTTTCTTAGTTGGCTAAGGCTTGCAGAGTACTGATTTCTGAAGGCAATTTTTACACTCCACTTCACACACACTCTATAGCACTTACCGACAATAGACAGAATCACGACCACAAAGTCAAATATGTTCCAGCCGATAGTAAAGAAATAGTGTCTCAGCGAAACCATCTTCAGCGTACATTCGCCAGTGAAGAGCACAATGAAGACAAGGTTAATCCAGTACAGAATGTTATCCATTTCTTTCGTCTGGTCGTCTGTTTCCACCATCATTGTCACCATGTTCAGGCAGATCAGGATCATAATGATGATGTCAAAGGCTTGTTTGGTGATCAAATCAAATATAAGGCCTTGGACCTTGTTCTGGAAAAATAACAAGTAAACACGAAAGCAAAGTTACACGATACTATGATAACCCACTAATAATATGCATAGTCTAATAATGATAATACATACTACGCTTTATAACGAATGGCAACTAATGTAGATCACGTACATCAGCACCCAATTTCTTGTTTTGTCACATAAATGCTCTACTGAACAATGCTGTTTGTAAGAGATCTGAAGTAAACCTTATGTGTCTATGAAATCTAATAGAGTCAATGTTCTCTGAAAGAGCAGAAGAACATACTGCAGGTCTGGGGATAGGTTTCTGTGGTTTCTTTGAGCCAAGCTTCTTCATGGCATTGTAGTACTTCTTCTGTTCTTCTGTCATGAAGATGTCCTGACCTCCAAAGTAAAGGGCAAAAAAAAAAGCCTGGTTACAACCACGTTGGATCACAGTGCACTTACCTCCCTGCCTTTCACCTGTGAACCAGCAAATGTCAGTAAATAAAGAAACTTCCTACACTTCAAAATGAAAGAAGCTGAGATTTTTCCTCTATACATATCTTTTACTGCATGTTAACTGTGATCTACAGTAATAACAAAGGCACAACAGATCTCAAGGGGATCTTTTTATCAAACTAATTAAGAAATGTTGAGTGAAACATCAGGATTTAGACAAAATCAGTTTGATGCTGAAGGGTAAATTGTTAGACGAACACTTCTTAAGAAAAATAGGTAGTTTTTAAGTACTGCACAAAAATGGGAGACCCACCTATTTAATGATGTAGGGCCATATTTATTTTATATTATTTTATCCAACAATATGGAGTATCTCATCAGAAATATAATACAATTTTGGTTTATAACCATTTTGAACTAAGAAAATGAAGAGTTTATACCTTAAAGGTACAACTACTGGTCTTTTTACCGGTAATTCTAGAACTAAGCAAACATTTAGCAAAAATATTTGGATAGATCCTGGCTCATTTTGACTAATCCTTTTAAAATGATTTTTAAAAATCCTTAAAAAAAATAAAGCATGAACTCATCTAAACTCAAATAAATAAATAACCCAGATATCTCCCCACCACCAGTAAACCACTCTAAACACTCATCTTTTTCTTCTGCTGGTTGAAGTTATCTATAATGACACCAATGAAGAGGTTGAGTGTGAAAAAGGAGCCAAAGATGATAAAGATGACGAAATACAGATACATGTACAGGTTCACTTCATAGTCCGGCTGATCCAATACCTGAAACGGCAAAAAAAACAACCATATATATTATATTTTACATTTTATTTTCCTCTGATCTCCCTCCACTGCCGGGATACAACTGAGTTAAAATAAAGATCATCGCTAACCCACGCAGGAAAACACCTCATTGGCTGAAATCTAAAAGTAGAAATGATGGGCAGGTGGAGGACAATGACGTCATTACATGTTACTGGTATATTAATATCAAGGAATTAACACAGTAGTACAGTAGTCAGTAAATAACCCAACCAAAGAGCAATGCCTTCAGAAACTGCTAAAGAGACTTACATTCCGAGAATCTACAGCTGCATACATGATGTCCATCCAGCCTTTAAAAGTGGCCTGATGTGGGAGGAATAAGAAAAGAGACAAATGTTAGTAATATATTCCAGCGCAGTACCAGCGCAGGTTTGTTCATTTCTGTCTGTTGCGCACCAGAAGACAACAGACCCCGTCAGCAGCTTTGTTTGCCCTTACCACTTGCAGTAGGGCCAGGTAGCCAGCTCCCACATTGTCGAAGTTGATCTTGACATTTTTCCAGCGAGCGCTGTCATTGAGGGCCAGGCATTCAGACCTGTTGTTGACCACATCAATGGGAAAGAGCTCATCCGTGGTGCTGTTGACGCAGTGGTAGTATTTGCCGGCAAACAGGTTGACGCCCATGATGCTGAAGATGAGCCAGAAGATCAGACACACCAGCAGCACGTTCATGATGGAAGGAATGGCACCCAGCAGAGCGTTCACTACAACCTGTAGCGAGAAACACATTCAACTCTCAGTGACTGTACCCTTGAGTAGTTTGCACAAGGGTGGGGGGGGGGGGGGGGTTAGAACTGTAGTCAGTTCATTACACTAAATACTCAATGATGTTAGTTGATTACAGAGAACACGTCTGATATGCTCACATTTCTGAAAATCTGTAACTAAGGTGAAGCTAAGATTGCATAATTAGCAGATGTTTACTAACGACTATTAACAGAGGATCATGTTAAGGAGTCTATTTCAGATTGTGATAAAATGGTCTCATTAATTACATAGCACTGCGAGCTTCTAGCCCTGACTACAGCAGCTGTTCTTAAGGGCTAATGTCAATGCTTAATTAACATTGCTATGGAGAGTTTTGAGCTTACAAAAAAGTGGACACACAAAAGCAAAACAGAAACCAAAAAACCTTGTGGAGACACGGTGACATCACTACATTTGTTTACTGCAAATGAAAAAAAGACACATAACAGAGAAAGAAATTAAAGGTCAAAGGCACAACAAAAACATCACAACAACCACAAGAAATTCATCAGAAATTAGATAGCTTCCACCAAAAGACACAGAGAACCATGCTGTCACTTACTGTAACCATATTACTGTACTCTGCTGAACTGTATTACATTGTCATTTATAGATATCACAACGCTCACTGTGTACAGTGCACAGAAAATGTCTAAATAATGAAATATAATATCTGTGTTATTGTGCCTGATTATGTGGTCTTACCCTCATGCCCTCGAAACGTGACAGTGCTCTTAGCGGTCTCAGAGCACGTAGAGTCCTCAGTGATTTAATGGCACTTAGCTCAGAATAGCCTAGAGCTGTGGCGACCAGACTGACCAAAGACACCTGAAAACACATACATACAGAGTCAAATAAACAAGCACAAAATGGCGGCCTTAAAGGGGACATATTAGACCCTTTTTCTCAAATTCAATACGGCTTCCTGGGGTTGAAATTAAATGTCTGTAGCAAGCGTTTGTCAAAAATCCCACAAGGATCAATACACAGCACACTTCTCCCCCTCTCTAAACAGTCCTGTTCAGAACAGCCATTTTCAGACCCTGTTACTTTAAGTAACAATGAACAACAGCTCAAACGACCACACCTCAGTGAGGAGTGAGGAGCAGAAGCTCTGATTTGTGGTCAATTTTACTTCATTCTCTTTCTTGTCCATTCTCCTTTTCACTATATTTAATTAGTACACATTTCTCCACGCTACTTTCTGTGATGAGGGGGTGGGACAATTTAAAAGTGTCTGGACTCTATGTAAGAAGCAGCACAAAATCAGAACGTCTCACTTCACGTCTGACTTAAGCGGCCCATGTTGAAAAGGTAGTAGAATGAAGCAGAGAGATCAAACAAAAGCATACGATGTTCGCATTCATTTTTTTTGACTCGTCATTTATTACAACTAGGACAGACCAGCCTTGCTTTCAGCAGTGTCATGTTAGGGTTAGATTCAATGCAGTGTCACTACAGATCAGACTGGAGTGACCCAGTTTGTTCACAGTGGGAGAAACACTTAACCCACAGCACTACACTTCATTGTCCACTGTTTGCCCCTCGGATTACACCTGAAACTACAGTTAATCAAATCAGAAATCTAATATACACTTTATTTTAAACAGCCAAAAGGTTTAGTTTAGTTTTTCAGCTAAGAAAAGGGTTCAGTAACTTTTATAATCTCCTAATTACTCACTAAACAATGATGTTATTCCCTTAGATGTCGTACAAAACTAAAGAAGCAAACTGCAGATCGCAAACGTCTAACATAATGGACTACACTGAATGTTCTGAGGGAATTAAGTCATTTCCTAACAAGCTGTTCCATGGATTAAACCAGGCCAGAGCAGGCAAGGCCAAAATCATTGCTGTTCCATTTTCAATTCAGTCAAATAGCGTGTAAATTTAGTATTCACGTTCATTGTCACAGTTCCAGACAGATTTTAAAAGTAACAGAATTCCTGGATGAAGTCAGGTGCTGGGTGGAGAGTGGGTGTTGGTGTCCCGGTGACAGGCTGACACTCTTTGACGACTCAGGGGCACAGATTCTAATAGTGCAAGCCCGAACGCCCAGTAACATGTGTGAATGAGGTGGGAATGAGTCACCAATGAGTCAGCAGATACCACATAGCTGCCACAACTGTGCCTTTCAGCAGTGCATTTAACCCATTGTGCCCTGGACAAACTCTATTACAGTGGGCTCGGTGGCCCCTCCCTGACGTATGCCTAATATAATAAAAGGAGGCTATTTAGAAACGAAGTATTCTCATGTTACTATGCACACAGGGAAGAATGACTGACTGTTCTGTCTGTACAAAACTCCATGATGGAAATCAAGGCCCTGTTTACTCATGTACTTCAGATAGAAATAAATGAAAACCTTTCATATGCTTTACATTTTGGTAACCTGGTAGACATAAAGGCGAAGCACCACTTAATGGACCTCCATGAATATTTCACATTATTTTAGTTACTGACAGATATAAGTATGAATTAAAATGAAAATAGCTGCTTAATTTTCTTTTAAAACTGACAATGTTATTAAATTGACGGAAAAACCCGAGCTCACTACGGAAATTCTTGAACGCAGCCGTGACGTCACTGGTGGACAACAGCTGAACAACGCCGCGGTAAAACACCGTTATGACTGACTGTTATGACAGTATCTAGCTAAATAACCAACATTATTCATGACAATAGCCTAGCAATAAGCTAAACTCAAATGTAGAGGTACCGTTATTCTTGTAAATGTGATCGAAGTCGAACTCGAATTCCTCCGACACTATAAACCTCCGTAATGCAGCTACGTAGCCGAGTATAATCTGAGACACCGAGTTTAGCGAGTCAAGCTAACGTTAACTAACACCAACTACAACAGGCGAAGTGAGTGTCCTTACCCTGTTTACCTCCATGTTACAGAGGCTCTTGAACACCTTTCGTTGGTGTCCTTACATGCCCATATTGTTGGAAAAGCGCCAGTGAAATGAGCTACAGATAACGGAGTGAGCGGATTTCCAAAGTGCCCGTTTAAAGTTGACAGATTTAGTCCATTTCCTGGATATTTTGGGATCTTTGGGCCATTTGTTCACAGATGTCCCACTGTACATTGAATGATTGCAGCCAAAAACAACACACCTTTTCATCATTTTGCATTAAATTAAGTGCAGCTTCTAGAGTTGTTGTCCACCATCTACGTCACAGGCAAGACGCCTATTAGAGTTTCCCAACACCGTTGGGGGGGGGGCGGTCTTTTAAACCTTATTCCTTGAATTAGTAAGAAATAACATGTTTTCTGACTCTCAATAAACACAAGTTAGGAACTCAAATTCCACTGTATTTATTTGTTTGACACTTTCATAACGCTGGTGCTTAGCCTTAAAATCAAAACTACTGAAACGACCTTCTCATATACTGCCACATCCACAAATAAAAAAATAAAAATAAAAAATGAGCTCACTGTTACAAAAACAATTTTTTTTGGTAGCTGTTAGCAAACAACCTAAAGTACAGAAAAGTACTGTGAAAAGGCACAATCATAAACTGAGTTTCAGGTGACACTGAAATTCTTCACTATGGTATTCTCTTTTCATGACAAAAAGATATCCACCCCCTCTGACTAAATAAACTAAATCACCAAAGAAATCATAGCTTTATTCCAAGAAATTATGGGTCATTCCTATTCATCGATTCATTGTGAAATTCTTACAGTGTAAAAGGCCTCTCTCTAAACTGATTGCTTTTAAAAATCACAAATAAGAATACAGAAATAGACGGACAACTCTGATTAAATGTACAACTGTATACAAATACACAATCCACACACAAACACACCGGTCAATAAGTGAGGACTGTACATACATCTACAATGAGGAAGTCGAGCCAGCACCAGGCATTGGTGAAGTATTTGACAAAGCCGTAAGCCACCCATTTCAGCAACATCTCCAATATGAAGACGTAGGTGAAAACTTTATCAGCGTATTCCAGAACGGTCTTAATTGTCTTCCGCTGCTCTATGTAGATATCTTCAAACGCCTGCGTGCACACAAAACAAGAATATTAGCATTTTTCCACTATATTGTATTGCGAAGGATGAAGCTTATGGCTAATTTATGGCATGCTTATGGTATTTGTACGGTGCGTGTTGGAGTATTTCAATTATTTGTGTGTGCTACACATTCATGTAGATGTAAATAAGGCATATGAAGATGGTCGGTATGACTGTTACAAACATTTCTAATAATAGAGGGTTATGTGTCCAGATTTTAACTTACGCCTTTATACACAAGTGTGATACCATTAAAACGATGTATTACGCTTACGATTACGTTTAAAACATGTATGATTTGTTGTCTTTCAAAGTAAAAATAGGTGCATTTCCACTACAGAGAATCTCTAAGCACACTTTACTCTTAATCTGCTAAATGTGGCCTGTGCTAAGGATACGGCACATGTTCTAATTCCTGTTTCATATTGTTATTTGACTATTTGTACGTCTGCATCCTTACCAGAGCACCACTACTTAGGAGAATCATGAAGATGATGAAGGACTCAAACCAGTTGTGCTCTACGATGATGAAACACGTCTTCCTCAGGGTCCACCAGTTCCTCCATTTCTTCTTCTCTACATCCACCTGACAGCACTGAAACCTCATTACGCAGCCTGGGACAGAGAGAGCATACAACAAACAGCATGAGAAAAGAAATGAATTGTAAGCTCGAGTCAAAGACTCTAAAAGGAAAATGTCTTCTAAGCTGCGAAAGGTTCTCACATCAGATATGAATTAAGCCCATGTAAAGTGACTGGAATGAAGGTAATCTGCCTTAGCTGTGTGGACAAGGGATTGATTCACTCGGGGAAAGCCTCAATCATGTTCCAGATCCTATTCACAACCTCCACCCATTCACCCTTCAATGAGCATCACTGTGCTACAGAGATAATCGGACTTAAGGAGATGAAATCCCTTCTCTTCGTACAGTTTCAGAAGAAGCACTTTACGTCTTTCTTGTCTCTCTTTATCCCTCTGCCTTCAGTAGTAATGCTAATTATAATTAAAGATCAAAATAATGTCAATATCAATAATCAAATAATAAAAATGTGAATAGGGGCGGCACGGTGGTTAGTGTCGCAGTCAGGAGGTTGTGGGTTCGAGTCCTGCTCCGGGTGACTGTCAGTGAGGAGTGTGGTGTGTTCTCCCTGTGTCTGCGTGGGTTTCCTCCGGGTGACTGTCTGTGAGGAGTGTGGTGTGTTCTCCCTGTGTCTGCGTGGGTTTCCTCCGGGTGACTGTCTGTGAGGAGTGTGGTGTGTTCTCCCTGTGTCTGCGTGGGTTTCCTCCGGGTGACTGTCTGTGAGGAGTGTGATGTGTTCTCTCTGTGTCTGCATGGGTTTCCTCCGGGTGACTGTCTGTGAGGAGTGTGGTGTGTTCTCCCTGTGTCTGCGTGGGTTTCCTCCGGGTGTCTGTCTGTGAGGAGTGTGGTGTGTTCTCCCTGTGTCTGCGTGGGTTTCCTCCGGGTGTCTGTCTGTGAGGAGTGTGGTGTGTTCTCTCTGTGTCTGCGTGGGTTTCCTCCAGGTGACTGTCTGTGAGGAGTGTGGTGTGTTCTCCCTGTGTCTGCGTGGGTTTCCTCCGGGTGACTGTCTGTGAGGAGTGTGGTGTGTTCTCCCTGTGTCTGCATGGGTTTCCTCCGGGTGCTCCAGTTTCTTCCCACAGTCCAAAAACACACGTTGGTAGGTGGATTGGCGACTCAAAAGTGTCCGTAGGTGTGTGTGTGTGTGTGTGTTGCCCTGTGAAGGACTGGCGCCCCCTCCAGGGTGTATTCCCACCTTGCGCCCAATGATTCCAGGTAGGCTCTGGACCCACCGTGACCCTGAACTGGATAAGGGTTACAGATAATGAATGAATGAATGAATAATGTGAATAATAATAACCAACCAGTTTTAGCACCTGATGCGGTCCATTTTTGGAGAAACGTTTGCATCTAATGGATATAATCTACTGTGTAAAGTGATTTAATGTTAAAAAGTTGAAATAGTTTATTTCACTAATTAAACAACATTGGGAACAGGGACAATAAAAATAGTACGTTTTTAAATATAATACACTAATAACCTATTTATAAGAATTTCCTTTCATTAAATTATTATTCCTAAATAATTACCAACTTTTTTAATGATGCAAAACAACTTTCTCAGTTTTTATCTACAGCTCTTTTCCTCACAAGAAAAATAACAAGTTTAATGCTAACGTTCATTCATTCATTATCTGTAACCCTTATCCAGTTCAGGGTCGCGGGGGGTCCAGAGCCTACCTGGAATCACTGGGCACAAGGCGGGAATATACCCTGGAGGGGGCGCCAGTCCTTCACAGGGCAACACAGACACACACACATTCACTCACACACTCACACCTACAGGGAGAACACACCAAACTCCTCACAGACAGTCACTCGGAGCGGGACTCAAACCCACAACCTCTAGGCCCCTGGAGCTGTGTGACTGCGACACTACCTGCTGCACCATCGTGCTGCCCGTGTACATATGAAACTGTTTTAAAGTAAGGTTTGTTTAAAATTTACACTGTAAACTGGTGCAATCCTAAGCCATATTTAAATGTAAGTATTTTAAATCACACACAGATTAATCACAGATAAACACTAAATCAGATCAGAATCAATAAAGACTCTTTTTTATTGTGAGCTGCGTGCAATACACAATAATGTACAAAAATAAAAGAATTCAAATATATTTTACTTTCTTCTTGGGACATTTAAAGGAACAATAAGTAAGATTTAATGGTTTTGCTCAATTAAATTTGCTGAGTGTAATGCAATTTTACCAATTTTACACTGTCCTGAAATCAAGGGAAAGGGGGCGGGGTTAGTTTCCTACCTTCCTACAAATGTTACATAATGCAGTTTCTGCAGTGCTGAGCCCTTAGTAAAAATGACAGGGATTCTGTTCTCCTTATCACAGGTCACTGAAGCATCACAATGATTTGGAAGCAGCCATTTTAAGGTGAAAAAATACTACCTAGTGTCCCTTTAAATGGCAAAAATGGTTGAAAGCAACCCTCATATATAACTGACTTGCATGCTGGTTGGGTTGGAGTTCTCTGCTTAGCCCAGTTCACACTGAAGCTATTAATAATGGCATTCATGGCCTCCTACTGTACTGCTAGTGGAACCTAACGTCAGTTTTAATCCAGTTCTACCCTGTCGCTGCTGGGGGATTTCACTCACAGGCACCGACTCCTGATTTTCCAACTCCAGAAGTCGTTTCTACCCACAACCTTCTCTCTTGTGCCTTCACGCACACACACAAACACACAGTGGGTGCACACACCTTCAGTGAAGCAGTCCTCAGGGTCCAGTGACTCTTCTGGTTCTAGCTCTACTGATTCTGCCCCCTCACCAGGGGGTCGGATGTCCACCGTGCTTCCTTCTGATGAACTCAGTACTGTGTCCACAGGTAGCTTCTATGCACACATACACACACAGACAGACAGACACACACACACACACACACGTGCATGCAAAAACCAAACAAGCAAAGTCCCATACACACACACACACACACACATGCAAGCACATGATTAGCACCTCTGCAGATGGTTCACAGGCCTCTTTAGCTTCTTGCACTTTCATTGACTCATGCAGCTTCAGTCACATCATACAAAAGTACCTACAAGCCTGTGGATTTATTGATTTATTGATTTCACTTGTATCCTGATTTGTAGCCGTGCACTGCACAGACTCATTCATAATCTCACAGTCAGCTGTGGGTACGTTTGATGGGCCTTCATTCCTTCCTCATGCATTTTTTATAATCAAGGTGCATTTTTTTTTAAATCCAAGCTTGTGATCTCTTCAACAAATGTTGAGTGCTATGAGTATTTTCATGTCCAGTGCAAACAACAACCCACCTTTATCCCCCCCCCCCCCCTCCAAACAAGAAATGATCTCTAATAGATCATCTATGACAGATAAATTACAGTAATCCAGATTACAACGGATTAGGACATAATCCCACCCCACTGAGTGCATTTCCTTTGGTTGACATGAAAACACAGGGTGGAAGTCCATTCCGTTAAGCAGTGGTCAAGCTTCGGTCCGCCAGTCAGAGTTTGAAGAGGAGGGGGGGGCCGCATTAGCAAATATCTAACACCAGGACCACGCGCCAAGTCTGAGACAGCATTCTCTTTCACACGTTCTATCAATCACGAAGACAAAAACACATCCGTTACATAATCCACAGACTGTTGTGCTGCTGAGCCGCTTTTAAAGGCGGGGCCAAAAATGATTCTCTGACATTTCACTGCCAAAACTTCAAAAGCCTTCTATATCAAAGAGATAGTTGTGCACCTCTCAAGGCTTTTCTACAGCGAAAACCCAAGGCATTTTGTATAAAAGTGTCCAAGAGGCAATTTGTTCTCTGCGGAGTGACTTAATCAAGCCACAGCCTAATTTTATCTGTAACTCTAACTGTGGTGTTTTCCACCAACCTCAGTTAGCTGTTGAATATTGTAAGTGTCTATGCCTTGCTATGGTTGTCAGGCAATGTGACATCTCCGTTTAGCAAACAGTCTCTGTAAATTCTGCTGTGTGTTACAGGAATGATGTAATCATGCCAGAACGCCGTCTGCAGAGCAGCTGAATTGTACAACGTGGGCGTGACTGCGGCCGGATCGATTCGACGGGCCGGCCAGAGGGAAAACAATGCACCCGAATGCTGTCTGAAACCGAGCGGCAGCGCTGGTTGCTGTGGTACCCAGCTAATGCGGCGCAGGGGAATGATGTAAGCATGCTGTGTGCAGATTCAGAATGTTCCAGAATGTTCTACAATGTCTCCGGGATGTTTGTCATGTTACAGGCAAAGCTGCGCGGGCCCATTCAGTCAGAACTGGTCCGGTTTTGGGATCTGTTCTTTTCTTTTCCACCAATGATTTCCTGTGGTATATACAGTAGGCTTCACAGCAGCAAAACTATTTTCGGAAATGGAGGTTTCTTTCCGACTCTCCGGTCACCCCCTCTAAGCTTTTGATTTCTTTGATCCAATTAGGGACAGCCGTCTATGGCTTATTTTGAACAAACGTCTTCATTAAAGCAAGCTTAGGAAAGATATGCAAATTCATCCAAAGCAAGGTTAAACAAAAACACAACAGATTTGAAATTGAAAATCAATGTTTGCTCTCAGATCATTAGCTTGAGGAACAATTAGCTTGGTTTCAATTAGGGTCCGAACGCCAAACCGGTGGCAAGAGAACACTGCTGAAATAACAATGTAAATACAGCCCAGAAGAAGTTGAGTCCCCTATTGAAGATGGATATAAACGTTACCACAAAAGGGCTGCATCACAGCAAACAAACTGCTGAAATTTTACAAAGCTAGACTTTACATTACAAAATTTAAATGTGTGTATATATATAAACTACATATGACAGTTATTAAAGGTACAATAAACAACCCTGTTGATACCAAGCTGATAGTTGAATTTCTTGGTTATGATGCTGCAGTATTATAAAGCAGCTTTCATCATTCCATTATGGACCATTTTGATGTCAAGATGCAATCAAACAAATATGTGCCATGACCTAATTCTACTGAGGCAAAGTCATTCCTTTTCTCACTCAGTCACACGCTCACCCTCACTCTTTCACACATGTACACACCCTCTCTTTTTTCACTCACTCAGTTTTAATTTGTTCAATTTTGGATGCTCAATGGCTGACTGATCAAGTCAAAAATAAACAAGAAAAAAAAACTAAATCAGAACGACCAAGAAAAGTAAACGTAAAGATGCTCGATGGCTTGAATTATAGATGGGAAATGATGGTCTTGCTCATTCCGTATGATTGTTGATACTGCAAAGAAGCTCAGTGCTACAACAGAAACAAATCCAAGTAAAAAAGAACGAAAAAGGACCAAATGAAACCAAAAACGCTAAACAGCTGACTCTCTCCAGTGCAGGGGGGGGGGTTCGTATGGGGATTAGGGGAGGGCACAGGCATAGAAAGAAAAGAAAGGGCAATCCGTTCCAAAAGAGATCGAAAAAATGAGAGAGGGAAAGTAGAGAGAGAGAGAGACGATAGTTTGGTTGGGTTTAGATGACAGAGACAGTCTTCATGGTTAGTGTGTGGGAAGAGGAAAGACTCTTACAGGGGTCTCTCAGAGAAAACCTGGGGTTCGTCTCTCATTACGCTGCAATAACAGGTCACACACAGAGAGATACACACTTCACAAAACATGGATAACAATGTCGGCAACTTCAACACACCACCAGGAAAAGATTACAAAGTGGAAGAAAGGAGATTAAAAACAGTCTGACAGTATTGCGTCCTGCACAAACACACACACACACACACACACACACACGCGCACACACAATATGCATGCACATTCTTAAGCACACTCAATTTCACTCTGGGCAAGGATGCTGCATTTAACAATTTCTTCAGCCAGCTCACTCCATTCATACTCTGGGCTGAATGGTTCTGTCCCTGCTCAGTTGATTGTAAATAATAAATGCTGCTCTGTTTGCTCTGTGCTGTGTGTGTGTGTTCTGCACTCTGTGTATGAATATAATGAGAACATTCAGCAGCTGTACCTGCTAAAAAAGCCCATAGGTTTGTCCTAACTAGCTGACTATGACCTGTTTCCATAAGAGCTCCAACACCCATGATATCGCACACACACACACACACACACACACACACACAGGCAAATTACATTGAACTACATGTGTAATAGAAACTGATGCAATACCGGAGTGACGTGCTCTCCCATTCTGGGACAAAGTCATAAAAACAGTTCCACTGAATACATTTAAATTGTAAAAACAACAAAACACAATAAAACATACATCAAGATTTTTTCCTCTCCTTTCAATTCTTAAGATCATCACCAAAATGATCAGTCAGGATACTTTTCCAACCATTTCAGAACGCTCCCTTACCTCTTTGCTGCCTTCCACATCGGAAGAATCGCTGCTAAAATCTTCCGTGTTCAGATTCTCGAAGTCCGACTCCCCCACGGCGATGGGCACGGTGACAGTGAGGCTCGGGTTGTGGATAAAAGACATATAGTCCCCTTCCTCCATGCCGTACTTTACGTGACCTTCCACGCCATTGCCGGGGGAAACGCAGCCCTCTTTGAGGAAGTCTTTGCCTATGTCGACTGCCACTGGAGCGTGGTTGGCCAGGCAGTTCTCCTTGCCGTCACTGTGGAGGTCGTCCAGGGGTTTCTCCTCGTCCAGGGCCCCCGGTTTACCGCCGGTCAGGAAAAGGCTCTGAAGGAACTGCCTCAGGGCAGATTTGATCAGGGCAAAGCCCTTCTGGATGCGACCCACAGCGATCTGGAGGTTGTTCATCTCACTGTCATCATCCGTGGCAGCCAAGTTGTCAGCACTGAAGGAGCTCAGCAGCAGAGCCAGGAAGAGGTTCAACACCTGCAAGGCAAAATAAAAATGCCACACCCAGTCTGAACAGCATCCTGAACACAGCCAGTGAAAGATCTGAACTGAGAGCATCCAACAGAAAAGGGTGTAAAGTAACACATTTCTGCTACTGATTTAATCACAGTAATTTTTTTCCCTGTAAATGTTTTTGAGATTTTATTTTAATTTTAAATCATTCATTATCTGTAACCGCTTATCCAGTTCAGGATCGCAGTGGGTCCAGAGCCTACCTGGAATCAAACACCCTGGAGGGGGCGCCAGTCCTTCACAGGGCAACACACACTCACACCTACGGACACTTTTGAGTCACCAATCCACCTACCAACGTGTGTTTTTGGACTGTGGGAGTAAACCGGAGCACCCGGAGGAAACCCATGCGGACACAGAGAGAACACACCAAACTCCTCACAGACAGTCACCCGGAGCAGGACTCGAACCCACAACCTCCAGGTCCCTGGAGCTGTGTGACTGTGACACTACCTGCTGCACCACCGTGCCGCCCTAATTTTGAATCACTTTTCTTAACCTCCATGCAATTAGAATGCTGTTTAAATAGTATTAACTAAAAACCTGTTATCTTGTACTAATTAAAAATACTATTTAAAAGATATAAAGCATCTTTGTGTAATGTATAATTTTAATTCAAAGTCCAAACATTCTCCCAATCTTTTCTCATTTTTTGGCAACTGGTGTGTAGCATTAAAAAGGACAATTGTCATTTTATTAAACATCCAAATCACCACTTTACATCATCTAATCCAAAACTCTCATGTACTTGTGGAGTCAATCTTATCCACAAGGACAGAACAAATCAAATCACATGCATTTGCAGCAATTTTTCCTTAATAGAACTCTGTGACCTCTGTGAAGAATAAATTCTCCCTTTCCATTGTTAGACAACTTAATTATTAGGTGGTTTTATGTTTAATAACATGACAATTGCCACTTTTAATGCTACACAACAGTTACCATAAACTTAGAAATAAGTGGGAAAATGTTTACATTCGACTTTAAAATTATAATTATGTGTTACACAAAACCGCTTTAAAAATTATTTGTACAAATATTTATTCAAAGATGACAGGCTTTAGCTAACGCTGTCCAAACAACCAGCAAAGCGCAAGGAGGCTGAGGTGTGAAAAGCTGAGATTTTTAAAATAAAATAATTAAAAACTGACAAAAGAAAAGTAAAAAGAGAAAAACAAAAGATTTATCTAAGGTTTATCTATTCTACTGTATGCTTGAGGATTCACTGTAGAGTGGTTGGATTATTCTTCATTTAAAAATGGAGCCGGATGGAGACAGATAATTGTCTGAGAGTGCGGTCATTAGCTACGATCCAAAGCCTAGGCTGCGGCTGAGAAAGGCAGCCGTCATAGAAGGCTGTTCCAACGTGAAGGATCCTTCGTATACAGCCGAGAAATGCAGCCTACGTTTAGAGTGATTTGAAGGATGCAACAGACGTATCCTTCATGGCCCTCTGTTACCCACTATTCTCTAAACAAAAGAGATTGTTTACCTTGTAAAACGTAAAATTAATAATTAAGTAAACAATTTGTCTCTATGCCATATTTAATTAAAACTTTTATTGGCATATTACAGTACTACAGAAAGCATATATTTAGTAGTATGTCATTTTTAATCCCAGTTGAAATTTAAAGATTTAATGTTGAAGTTTCAATGTTGAAATGAAATAGTACTGTCTTACAGGACATTATTAAAAAGCAAATACAACTTATTTTAACTTATAGTCATGTTAGTGCTTCAAAGCAGATAAGACCTTTCCAGTGATGTCACAATGCAGCCTATTTAGACCGTTCCATTTGTGTGATCGAGTTACTAAGAAGGAGTCTCCATAGGACACCTCCTACCTCGGCTGCAGCCTAGGCTTTGGAAAGCAGCTACTGATTTCTCTAATTTTTACAACTTTACAGAGAACCACACTGTTCTTGAGGTCACTTCCTGTTACCGCTAACATCATGTGACTCCCTAAACTAAAGTACAAAGCAGAATCAATAGTTCTGATAATAAACAAAGAATATTTATTCTCCTAAATGTTTAGACTTTAAAACTGCCCCGAATAAAATCTTCAAAAATGAAAATGGAATATATGAATAATTATAAAAACTATTTTGTCCATTAGCCCACACATAACTTATTTATACCATTAATACATGCTACACATGCTATAGCATAAGCATAATCATTGTTGTATTTTAAGAAACTGAGTGAAAAAAGTGAATTAACACTTCACAAACTCTTATTTAAGTAGCTTTTTTTTTCGCATTTATTCCACTTCTGCCTGGAAGCACTCAAAACGCTCTTCTCTCACACACTTTATCATCAGTTCAGAAGGAAATGAGCTCAAAAGAAGAACAAATAAAGG
Organism: Hoplias malabaricus; assembly: GCF_029633855.1. Classification (NCBI taxonomy): domain Eukaryota; kingdom Metazoa; phylum Chordata; class Actinopteri; order Characiformes; family Erythrinidae; genus Hoplias; species Hoplias malabaricus. The sequence continues at coordinate 72,699,628 of NC_089802.1, read as the reverse complement.
CAGGGTGCAGGAAGACGTATGGCTCTTACCACCAGGTTCCCGATCACCATGACTAGCATGAAGACGATGAGGCACATGGTCTGGCCTGCCACCTCCATGCAGTCCCACATGGTCTCGATCCATTCTCCACACAGCACACGGAACACAATCAGGAAGGAGTGAAAGAAGTCCACCATGTGCCAGCGCGGCAGCTCACAATCCTCTGAGATTTTACACACACATTCACGGTAGCTCTTCCCAAACAGCTGCATGCCTACCACAGCGAAGATGAAGACAATGATAGCCAGGACGAGGGTCAAGTTGCCCAATGCACCCACGGAGTTCCCAATGATCTTGATCAGCATGTTTAGCGTAGGCCATGACTTGGCTAGCTTGAACACTCTCAGCTAAATAACAGAGGAATGAGGCGAGATGAGAACAAGGCACATGGGTGGACTTTGGTAAAAACTTTGAGATAGATGAACTATCAATAAATATAACAATTAACAGTTGTTCATGCAAATTAATCCATACCATAGTTTGGATTAAAAATCAAAGATGATTTCCTCACCAATCGGAATGACCTGAGCACGGAGAGACCCTCCACATTGGCCAGGCCCAGTTCCATCAAGCTCAAGCTCACGATGATGCCGTCAAATATGTTCCAGCCCTCCTGAAAGTAGTAATAAGGGTCCAGGGCAATGACCTTCAGACACATCTCAGCTGTGAAGATTCCTGTGAACACCTACAGAGACAGAAACACTTTTCAGTTCTCAGCACACTTCAGTTGTGTTTTTGAGTTCAGAAATTGAAGTTCCGTACTATAACCTAGAATAAGTGTCCATAAAACTGATATATTACCCAAACTGTCTGATTTCTTAGTAACAGTAGTTAATACAGTAAAACGTAGTAGTTTTAACAGTAATAAAAGTATAAATATACTAAATTGAGAAATGTTCTTGCTGTTTTATGTCTTTCAGATTACATTCATCTCATAAATGCTGCATCAATTCAAATGGCAAAAAAAATTACGTATATTAATACATATGTAATATTGTATTAGCACTTTATATACAGGGGTTGGACAATGAAAGTGAAACACCTGGTTTTAGACCACAGTAATGTATTAGTATGGTGTAGGGCCTCCTTTTGCGTCCAATACAGCGTCAGTTCGTCTTGGGAATGACATATACAAGTCCTGCACAGTGGTCAGAGGGATTGTAAGCCATTCTTCTTGCAGGATAGTGGCCAGGTCACTACGTGATGCTGGTGGAGGAAAACGTTTCCTGACTCGCTCCTCCAAAACACCCCAAAGTGGCTCAATAATATTTAGATCTGGTGACTGTGCAGGCCATGGGAGATGTTCAACTTCACATTCATGTTCATCAAACCAGTCTTTCACCAGTCTTGCTGTGTGTATTGGTGCATTGTCGTCCTGATACACGGCACCGCCTTCAGGACACAGTGTTTGAACCATTGGATGCACATGGTCTTACAGGTGCAGTGTGGAATTAAGGAAGATGGCCACCAGGCTGCTCCAATTTAGCCATGAATCCTCCCACACTACAATGACAGGTGTTTCAGTTTCATTGTCCCACCCCTGTAAGCTACACTTGTAGTAACACTTTATATAAGATGTATAAATCTAAAGTTATAACATTATCTGAGACGTTTACTTTATACAAACATGAAATCCCCATACAGTGGTTTTGAATGTTATCTAGTGTTACCTTTAAGTAAGGAAATCTCAGAATGTTGTCGTTATGACTGATATGAGCAGAAAATTTGGATTCTTGCCACGTTGTGAGCAGCAAACCGATTTTGCAATATATTTTGAACAATCACTTCTGATATAAATAATAAACAATTGGTAATAAATATTCTATTCTATTCTGAATATGGTCTATGTTTATTCTGTTAAATTTTGAGAGTAGCTTAACGCAGAGAAGCAGTACGCATCAACAGAACACACAGTGTCTATAGTGTTTAGAGGAAGCTGAAGCACCATCCTTTTCATTTAAAGGCTGCACAACAAATTAAGCTTGAAATACTGTTGTCTGCAGCAGGATTAACTCATGGTTTGTTTGGTTTCTCACCAGATTTCCCACAGAGAGCACGTGATCAAACTCTTCTGTCATGGGGTAGTGTTCCATGGCCATGAAAAGCGTGTTGAGAACGATGCAGATGGTGATGGCCAAATCTACAAATGGGTCCATCACCACAGTGCTCACAATCCGCTTCACCTTAAGCCACTGCGGACAGCAGTCCCATATCAGGAAGGTGTTGGCAAACTTGTACCAGCACGGCGGGCACTTCTGCCTGGACTCCTCCAGCTCTGTAGATACATAAGGGCATCATGAAGTGATATGCAGTCATCGCTCCACCACAGATTCCAAAACAACATCCAAACGCTGATCCAGATTCATGGCTTTGTACATGTGTGAGTGAAGGTAAGCGAGAGAGATGCACGACAGACAGGATTTAAAAGGTCACACAGAGTTTAGAACAGTGTGAGTCAGCATCTGAACGTCTATAGTGTGTCTGTTTGTGACATACCCTCCATGGTGTTTGTGAGAATGCTGGCCACACTCATAGCTCTTTTTCTTGCCACAGTTTCATCCAAGTAATCAGAGGCCTGATGTGACCCTGAACGTTTCTTACGAGCTTCAGACTCTGTAGTTGTACCCTGGAGGATGACAAAGAGGGGGACACAGTAAGCACAAAAATAAAGAGAGAAATAAAAAACAGAACTTAATTAATGCTCAGAAACTGTTTTTTTTAAATGTCTCGCTTATTGCAAGTGACAATAGTTTTAAGAAATAATAGCAACAACTTGTAACTTCTAAGCCATGGCAGCTGTAGCATGTGTGGTGCCTTGGCCAGACCCCTCTTCAGACCCCTCCTCCCAAAATATGTCTATGTAGTGAATTTATTTTTGTTTATTTGGCAGCATTCTATGATGTGGCTTATTTTATATTTTGTTGCTGACTAAAGAAAAGCATGTATCTCCAAAACAGTGATTTTACAGGAGAAGGAAAGTTAATGTAAAAACATTTTATTCCAAGTAACTTTGGATCATTTCTATTGATCCATTCATTCATTCATTATCTGTAAGCACTTATCCAATTCAGGGACGCGGTGGGTCCAGAGCCTACCTGGAATCATTGGGCGCAAGGCGGGAATACACCCTGGAGGGGGTGCTAGTCCTTCACAGGGCAACACACACACTCACTCACACCTACGGACACTTTTGAGTCACCAATCCACCTACCAACGTGTGTTTTTGGACTGTGGGAGGAAACCGGAGCACCCGGAGGAAACCCACGCAGACACAGGGAGAACACACCAATTCCTCACAGACAGTCACCCGGAGGAAACCCACGCAGACACGGGGAGAACACACTACACTCCTCACAGACAGTCACCCAGAGGAAACCCACACAGACACAGGGAGAACACACCAATTCCTCACAGACAGTCACCCGGAGGAAACCCACACAGACACGGGGAGAACACACCACACTCCTCACAGACAGTCACCCAGAGGAAACCCACACAGACACAGGGAGAACACACCAATTCCTCACAGACAGTCACCCGGAGGAAACCCACGCGGACACAGGGAGAACACACCACACTCCTCACACACAGTCACCCGGAACGGGAATCGAACCCACAACCTTCAGGTCTGTGTGACTGCGACACTAACCTGCTGCACCAACGTGCCGCCCTTAAACAATGCATTAATCTAAAAATGGAGGTACATGCTGTTCTTTGGACAGCAACTGTTTGAAAGTTTTCCTTGCTCCTACCTACCACTGACTCTGAGCAGAGAGACATGTAGTCAACCCCAACTCTTAGGCTTAAAGTAAAGTTTAGGGCAGGGGTAAATATTTAAAATTCATTAAGATCCAGTTAGAGAAAATGTTCTCAAGCCAAGGTCAGGAACACAATGTATTACCTGCTATGATCAGTGCCATAGCCTGCATATTGAAGTAGCCTTGTAGTTATAGCAACATTTAATGTAGCCAACAACTGAATTTCAAATCAAATTACACTTTCTATTACATTTCGATACACAACAAGATTTATAAATATTATAAATTATAAACTTTCATTTCAAGTCAAATTTACAAATAAAACAATGATTTTGGAAAAAAGTTACAGGTCCAGGTCTGGATAGGACAGCATCTGGGTCCAGACTCGGAGCGTGGGCCACCTATTCGTGAGCCCTGGTTTAGGGTTTCGGTTCCGATTAGGGCTAGGGGCAATTTTAAGGCATGCTGGGTAGGTGTCAGGAATTCATGTTTATATTCACAGAGAATATTGAGCTATATTTTGTACACACTGTAGTTAAATCCACTCACTCTGACAAGCTTACCTACCTCACATGGTGACACAGTAAATAAAATCATAACGTCACATACAAGTTTTCTATTTGTGTGACTGGCCCATGCCACCCCCAGCAAGACGCCGCCCTGGTGGCTGCCTATGTTACCCATACCTAATCCCCCACTGCTTCTAAAGAATCTTATCTGCAGAGTCTGTTGTACTAACGTGAGATATACCTCAGGAAGTAATCGGCCAATCGGTGATGTAGGCACAGATGTCCCACCCACTAAAGAAACCACTCCATTGCAGTCCACTGTGCAGTGCATCTTCCCATTGGCTGGGAGCATGATTCGGGGGGCAGCGAGGCTGCACTGACTGACAGTCGAGTTCCTCCTTTCGATGCGGCGGGGCACAAAGAGCGATCCTCGGCGACTGTCACTGTCCTCAAATGTACTGTGCTCATCGTCCGCGAAATCATTTTCTGAGCCAAAGTCTCGTGCTCGACCTCGAAAGCTGAACAAACTTGCCCGACTATTTCTCCGTGGAGAGAACAGAGAACCTCGGATACTGAGGAGAGACTGAAAGATAGAGAACATACAAGCATCAGAATCAGGGTAAAAACACACTGTTTAAAAGCAATTTATTGAAAATGGTCTGTAATGTATTATGGAATAAAATGTTTTAAAGGATCGCCAAGCAGTATTTTTACCTTAAAAGTACAGCTTACAAATGATTGTGATGTTTAACTGGGCTGTAATAGGAAGAATAGGGCCTGTGTTGTGACTCCTCCTTGCTCAGCACTGCAGAAACTGCATTATGTAACCTTTGGAGGAGGGTAGGAAACTACTGCCCTACCTCCCCCCTCCTCCTTGATTTTATGCTGCATTCCATTTGAAATTAGATGTTGGAATTTCCGAGTTGCAAGTAGGTAATTTCGAGTGGAATACCCCAACTAGTCGGATTTCCCACTCAGAAAGGCAGGAGAGCCTCGCCAACCCTGAGTTCAGAATCCAAGATGGCGGCCCACATATCCACAGTGTGTTATAGCAGTAATATCACACAGTTTATTAATGCTTCTATCTATTTGTATCTCGTTAAATCAGTCGTAAACAGTACTGTCCAATTGCTGTATGTAGATGAGTTTCCATGGTGTTTGGATGCATAAAATATTACAAAATATGCTGTTATCAACTGGTATCGCTAACAATGCTAACCGCGTACAAACGAAAAATGAAAACTTGGGGTATAAGATTTTATGAATGTTTAAGTGGAACATGGTGTAACATCATTCCCAGCTCCCATTATATGTAACACAGCCCAGAAGTAAAAATAACAAATCTTACCTAGTGTTACTTTAAATACCAGCAAGACTCAAGGAGAGGACGAAAAACTTTTAAGCCAATATTATTAAAGACATAAAAATCATCAGCTCCCAGTAATACATTATGTAACACATGCTGGACTTTTTTTGGTTCAACGATTAGGTGGCTCCCACCATCTGAAATGCACAGCACCAACTTCATTACCCATAAATCCATGTCAGTGTGAAACAGGAAGTCACCTGGTTTGGGGTGGAGCACTTCTTCTCGTAGGAGAGTCTGTTGGCGTCTATGGAGAAGCGGAATCCCGATCGCCTGATGCTGTCCTCGGACTCAGACTTGTGGAACTTCTCTTGGTCTGCCTTCTCTTCCTCCTCCTCCCTTTGTTTTCTTTTCTTCCGCCTATTCCTTCGCTCTTTGGCGCTCTTAGAGCTGAGTCTGGACCCCCCAGAGGAACTCTCCTCCGACAGCCCGCCCCTCCCGCTGTACTCGCCGCTCTCTGTCGCTGCTGCTGCGGCAACCTGCCAGCCAACCACAGTGCAGACACCGTTGTCAGGGGCAACAAGGGCTAGCCTTAATTCAAGCTCACATATGAAGAGCAGAATCAGACAGACCCAAATTTCTGCTTTTGGAGACAGACGGACAGTGAGGGACGACAACAGAAAAGAGCCTGAGAAAGAGTGCGTTATGAAGCTAATGCTCTTTCTACCATCATTTTATTTTATCATGGAGCACTCTTTCTCAAACTCATGAGTCATTGTTTGATTCCCTCGATAAGCAGAAAAGGCTTTAGGTGCCTCTCATGACCTTAATGTGAACAACCACAGTTTGACCTTTCTGGGAGAGGGAGGGGAGGAGAAAGTGGGAGGAAAAGGGGAGGACAGAGTGAAAAGAGGAGGATGGGGAGGGGCAATGCTTAGGGACAAAGTGGGACAAAAGGGAAACCAACTGACTGTCGAACTGGTCAAACCTCAGTACGATCTGAATTGAGCCTCCATTCATTTATTCATTATCAGTAACCACTTCATTAGGTTCAGGGTCACTGTGGGTCACCCTTGAGGCTGGAATACACCATGGACTGGGCTCCAGTCCTTTACACACTCACCTATGGACACATTCGCATAGCCAATTCACCTACCAACATGTGGATGGAAACCAGACGGGAGCTTTAACTTCTATTAATCTACAGGGCACATGCTACAAACCCTGACACAACTATATATAACTTTTCTCTGAATCTTATGAACTGGTCTACACATGGACATATACACCACCATTTGGTGTACTTTGCATTCCTGTTTCTCACACTGTTTACTCTTAGGAGGGTGACTCTTTCTCTGCTTATCTGCTTTGGTTTCTATGGTAACAGAGGAACATTAGCCACACCAGTGCACAGAACAACACCAAAGAGGATGAAGAACAGGAAGGAAAGATGAACTAATGAACATGCACGACGATCGGGAAATCTGTAAGGTTTCAAGTGTGAAAAATGAATGCTGGGGCATGTGCGTGTCATTGGTGTGTCGGGAGTTATACCAGCTTTCTAGAACTTTTAAGGTAAAAGTTATTTACTTGCAGCATGACACTGAAGATTTATCCACATTGCTGCCTCGCAAAAATAATGACCAGTCTTGTATCTCAAGAAAAATGAAGGGCCCATCGTGTTTCAGCTTTGAGAGAGTGCACGCCATTCTTTGCATGTAATAAGTGGATTTGATGGTGTAGAACTGTCGCTAAGTGGTGTCAGATTAAAGCAAGGTTTGATGGAGTGTAACTTAAATATGAATATTTTAATTCACATGCAGTTCAATACAAAAATATAAATGTGAAGTAAAATAAGAGAAGGGTGGCATGGTGGCGCAGCAGGTTTCCTCCGGGTGACTGTCTGTGAGGAGTGTGGTGTGTTCTCATTGTGTCCACGTGGGTTTCCTCCAGGTGACTGTCTATGAGGAGTGTGGTGTGTTCTCCCTGTGTCTGTGTGGGTTTCCTCCGGGTGACTGTCTGTGAGGAGTGTGGTGTGTTCTCCCTGTGTCTGCGTGGGTTTCCTCCGGGTGACTGTCTGTGAGGAGTGTGGTGTGTTCTCCCTGTGTCTGTGTGGGTTTCCTCCGGGTGACTGTCTGTGAGGAGTGTGGTGTGTTTTCCCTGTGTCCGCGTGGGTTTCCTCCGGGTGACTGTCTATAAGGAGTGTGGTTTGTTCTCCCTGTGTCCGCGTGGGTTTCCTCCGGGTGACTGTCTATAAGGAGTGTGGTGTGTTCTCCTGTGTGGGTTTCCTCCGGGTGACTGTCTATGAGGAGTGTGGTGTGTTCTCCCTGTGTCTGTGTGGGTTTCCTCCGGGTGACTGTCTATAAGGAGTGTGGTGTGTTCTCCCTGTGTCCGCGTGGGTTTCCTCCGGGTGACTGTCTATAAGGAGTGTGGTGTGTTCTCCTGTGTGGGTTTCCTCCGGGTGACTGTCTATGAGGAGTGTGGTGTGTTCTCCCTGTGTCTGCGTGGGTTTCCTCCGGGTGACTGTCTATGAGAAGTGTGTTGTGTTCTCCCTGTGTCTGTGTGGGTTTCCTCTGGGTGACTGTCTTTGAGGAGTGTGGTGTGTTCTCCCTGTGTCTGTGTGGGTTTCCTCCGGGTGACTGTCTATGAGGAGTGTGGTGTGTTCTCCCTGTGTCTGTGTGGGTTTCCTCCGGGTGACTGTCTATGAGGAGTGTGGTGTGTTCTCCCTGTATCCGCGTGGGTTTCCTCCAGGTGACTGTCTATGAGGAGTGTGGTGTGTTCTCCCTGTGTCTGCGTGGGTTTCCTCCAGGTGACTGTCTATGAGAAGTGTGTTGTGTTCTCCCTGTGTCTGTGTGGGTTTCCTCCGGGTGACTGTCTATGAGGAGTGTGGTGTGTTCTCCCTGTGTCTGCGTGGGTTTCCTCCGGGTGACTGTCTATGAGGAGTGTGGTGTGTTCTCCCTGTGTCTGTGTGGGTTTCCTCCGGGTGACTGTCTATGAGGAGTGTGGTGTGTTCTCTCTGTGTCTGCGTGGGTTTCCTCCGGGTGACTGTCTATGAGAAGTGTGTTGTGTTCTCCCTGTGTCTGTGTGGGTTTCCTCTGGGTGACTGTCTTTGAGGAGTGTGGTGTGTTCTCCCTGTGTCTGTGTGGGTTTCCTCCGGGTGACTGTCTATGAGGAGTGTGGTGTGTTCTCTCTGTGTCTGTGTGGGTTTCCTCCGGGTGACTGTCTATGAGGAGTGTGGTGTGTTCTCCCTGTATCCGCGTGGGTTTCCTCCGGGTGACTGTCTATGAGGAGTGTGGTGTGTTCTCCCTGTGTCTGCGTGGGTTTCCTCCAGGTGACTGTCTGTGAGGAGTGTGGTGTGTTCTCCCTGTATCCGCGTGGGTTTCCTCCGGGTGACTGTCTATGAGGAGTGTGGTGTGTTCTCCCTGTGTCTGCGTGGGTTTCCTCCAGGTGACTGTCTATGAGAAGTGTGTTGTGTTCTCCCTGTGTCTGTGTGGGTTTCCTCCGGGTGACTGTCTATGAGGAGTGTGGTGTGTTCTCCCTGTGTCTGCGTGGGTTTCCTCCGGGTGACTGTCTATGAGGAGTGTGGTGTGTTCTCCCTGTGTCTGTGTGGGTTTCCTCCGGGTGACTGTCTATGAGGAGTGTGGTGTGTTCTCCCTGTGTCTGCGTGGGTTTCCTCCGGGTGACTGTCTATGAGAAGTGTGTTGTGTTCTCCCTGTGTCTGTGTGGGTTTCCTCTGGGTGACTGTCTTTGAGGAGTGTGGTGTGTTCTCCCTGTGTCTGTGTGGGTTTCCTCCGGGTGACTGTCTATGAGGAGTGTGGTGTGTTCTCCCTGTGTCTGTGTGGGTTTCCTCCGGGTGACTGTCTATGAGGAGTGTGGTGTGTTCTCCCTGTATCCGCGTGGGTTTCCTCCGGGTGACTGTCTATGAGGAGTGTGGTGTGTTCTCCCTGTGTCTGCGTGGGTTTCCTCCAGGTGACTGTCTGTGAGGAGTGTGGTGTGTTCTCTCTGTGTCTGCGTGGGTTTCCTCCGGGTGACTGTCTATGAGGAGTGTGGTGTGTTCTCCCTGTGTCTGTGTGGGTTTCCTCCGGGTGACTGTCTATGAGGAGTGTGGTGTGTTCTCCCTGTATCCGCGTGGGTTTCCTCCGGGTGACTGTCTATGAGGAGTGTGGTGTGTTCTCCCTGTGTCTGCTTGGGTTTCCTCCAGGTGACTGTCTGTGAGGAGTGTGGTGTGTTCTCCCTGTGTCTGTGTGGGTTTCCTCCAGGTGACTGTCTGTGAGGAGTGTGGTGTGTTCTCCCTGTGTCCACGTGGGTTTCCTCCAGGTGACTGTCTGTGAGGAGTGCGGTGTGTTCTCCCTGTGTCTGTGTGGGTTTCCTCCGGGTGACTGTCTGTGAGGAGTGTGGTGTGTTCTCCCTGTGTCCGCATGGGTTTCCTCCGGGTGCTCCGGTTTCCTCCCACAGTCCAAAAACACACGTTGGTAGGTGGATTGGCGACTCAAAAGTGTCCGTAGGTGAGAGTGTGTGAGTGAATGTGTGTGTGTGTTGCCCTGTGAAGGACTGGCGCCCCCTCCAGGGTGTGTTCCCGCCTTGCGCCCAATGATTCCAGGTAGGCTCTGTACCCACCGCGCTTACAGATAATGAATGAATGAATGAATAAAACAAGAGAAGTATTCAAAAGACAGAAGTACATGGTACAAAATGTAATAGTAGACAGTGCCTGAATTTAAATACAGAGACCATCAATATCCGTAGCCTAGCTCACTACTGTTAATTATAATGAAAGTTTTACCCCGATTCAAATTCCAAAATTACCCCTCCTGTTAGTAAATGTAGGTCTGTGTGTGTCTGTTAACCTGTGCCTCCTCCTGCTGCCTCTTAAGCTGCTCCAGCATGGCTTGGAACTCCTCCTCTTTCTGTTGGGCCTCCTCAATGGTAGCCTGGTTCTGCTCATCGTAAGCCATAGCCACCACAGCCAGGATGAGATTCACCAAGTAGAAGGAGCCCAAGAATATGACCAACACAAAAAACACCATGTAGGGCTTTCCAGCAGCACGAAGAGTCTGAAAGATAAAATAAAACCAATGTTTAAACAGTCATCATACCTTTAAATTCACTTTATATTTTACAGAAATTACTTATGCAATAATATTACACGAGAGGGAGTGCTATGACCTGTGATCTCACGTTACAGCACGACCCTCGAGAGTATTACTGCGATTATACCACAGTTCATTATCGCCGTTTATTATTAGATTTTAAGATAAAGAAGAATATGAACGTTTTTTTTTTGTTTATCAATTTTCCGTGAGGAAATATACTTCCATTCCATCACAAATTCTTTTTTGCTCTTTTCAACGAACTCTGGATCTTTAGCTTGTGCGATGTTACACCTCTCTAACTCAGGACAGAAGCAGAGATAAACGCATCGAGTCAATAAAATGTCATAGTTTAATCATAGTTTACAGCGGATTCAGATCGTAGTGATATATATATATCATACACTAAACAATCCCAAGTTCTCTCTGTTTAAGTTAAAAGTGAGTATTTTAGAGTATCGCTCCAAAGCCTTGATGCGGAGCTGGTGAACGAGAGCAGTGGAGAAAAGTGACACGCCTCGACTCGAATTAAACACAATCACAGAAACCACATAGACGTGGCACTTTGCGTTTTTTTATATTATGTATTTTCTTTTGTTTACAAATCAGAAAGCAGGGTCCACTGCACCATAACTCTTTACTCTGTTCAAATCAAGTGTGTGAATGGAAAATGAAAAAGACTTTTTTTGGTGAAAAAGTCCAGACATGGTGCAGTCTTGTAAGCGCTGGCGTTATGGCTAGGTTACATATATTTTGCGGAGTGATACCTGAAGAGCTTCGGTCAGCGTGCTATTATCGTGTAATATTGGCACTCCTGGAATGTCTCTCAGCCAATCACAATGCAGGGTTGGAACTAACTGTGGTATAATATACAATAATTCAAAAGACAGCAATTTACTGAACTGAACAGATACAGATGTGAACTGTAGGTCCAGAGAACGCTGGACTGTGAGGGGGTTAACAGAAAGAAACAGACAAACATGCTTCACCTACAGCTAATTTAAGCCATGTACTATTTTCAATTAACATCAATTTATGAAGTGTCAGTAAAGTGTTCATTCATTATCTGTAACCTTTATCCAGTTCAGGGTCGTGGTGGGTCCAGATCCTACCTGGAATCATTGGGCGCAAGGCGGGAATATACCCTGGAGGGGGCGCCAGTCCTTCACAGGGCAACACTCACACATTCACTCACACACTTTTGAGTCGCCAATCCACCTACCAACACGTGTTCTTGGACTGTGGGAGGAAACCGGAGTCACAGACACAGTCACCCGGAGGAAACCCATGCAGACACAGGGAGAACACACCACACTCCTCACAGACAGTCACCCGGAGGAAACCCACGCAGACCACACCACACTCCTCACAGACAGTCACCCAGAGGAAACCCACACGGACACAGGGAGAACACACCACAGTCCTCACAGACAGTCACTCGGAGGAAACCCATGCAGACACAGGGAGAACACACCACACTCTTCACAGACAGTCACCCGGAGGAAACCCACGCAGACACAGGGAGAACACACCACACTCCTCACAGACAGTCACCCGGGGCAGGAAACGAACCCCTTCACAGGGCAACACACACACACACACACACATTCACTCACACTTACGGACACTTTTGAGTCGCCAATCCACCTACCAACGTGTGTTTTTGGATTGTGGGAGGAAACCAGAGAACCTGGAGGAAACCCACGCAGACACAGGGAGAACATACCACACTCCTCACAGACAGTCACCCGGAGGAAACCCATGCGGACACAGGGAGAACACACCACACTCCTCACAGACAGTCACCCGGAGGAAACCCACGCAGACACAGGGAGAACACACCACACTCCTCACAGACAGTCACCCGGGGCAGGAATCGAACTCACAACCTCCAGGTCCCTGGAGCTGTGTGACTGCGACACTAACCTGCTGCTCCACCGTAACCACATAAAAAAGTTTATTTAAAATTACATAACAACTTGATGCAGTTTATGCCATGTGTGTTATGATTTCCACCTGTAGTTTGTATGAGGTTTAACAGGTGGAAAAAGCAGATACACACCTGTTGGTATAGATTTTCCCAGAAGTCCTGTGTCATGAGGCGGAAGAGGGACAGGAAGGCCCAGCTGAATGTGTCAAAGCTCGTGTAGCCATAGTCAGGGTTCCGTCCAGCCTTGATGCATGAAAACCCCTCTGGACACTGCCTGCAGAATCCAATCACGAGCACAGATCACAATTACGTTTCTGTGTGATCCATCAGTGAAAAATATACACTTTTCAAACCAACGAAAAAAAGAGGTGTGCCTTAGATACAACACACTGGACAATTCCTACCCTGCATCACTGGCATTCCCACACAGCAAAGCATCTCTGCGGTTGGGGAGGAAATAATGATTACCTGAAGGGGAGAAAACAACAGAAATTGAAGGCGTAAACAAGGAATGGAGATGATTTATATGCAATTTGTTCTTGGACTTGTTGTAGTTGTAGCTCCCAGGGAGTGTATCTGTGTCCAAACTAAGTTTGGCCTTTGAACTACGCAAACCATGAGCTCACTCCCTGAGGCAGAGAGGTCGTGCAAACACACACACACACACACACACACACACACAATCACACATAGACATAGAGATGCTCCAAGCACCCAGTGACTCATTTGACTTGGACCAGTGGTATACTTCCCCTGGCCCCACGGCTGTCTTGTGTCACCACAAATCTGAGGGTGACACATATTTACGAACTAACTCACAAAGAGAGACACACATAGTCGTACACACACACACACACACACACACACACACACACACACACACATATATGGTATATACTGCCTGTCACAAGCCCATCATGCCTTTCCTTCTGCAGTAACTTAACATCCTGCCATGTTTATCTGCAAACACTTACTAGAAAAGTAAGAATATCAAATATTAGTAGGAATGTTTCCGAGGAGTAAAGACAGAAGGGAAAAGTCCCTAAAAAGCCCATGTATCACATAGGTTCACATCCCACTTTAATGTGAAATGGACAAGTTAAAGCATGGGTCATTCATCTATTCATTATCTGTAAGCGCTTATCCAGTTCAGGGTCGCGGTGGGTCCAGAGCCTACCTGGAATCATTGGGCGCAAGGCGGGAATACACCCTGGAGGGGGCGCCAGTCCTTCACAAGGCAACACAGACACACTCACACACATTCACTCACACACTCACACCTACGAACACTTTTGAGTCGCCAATCCACCTACCAACGTGTGATTTTGAACTGTGGGAGGAAACCGGAGCACCCGGAGGAAACCCACGCAGACACAGGGAGAACACACCACACTCCTCACAGACAGTCACCCGGAGGAAACCCACGCAGACACAGGGAGAACACACCACACTCCTCACAGACAGTCACCCGGAGGAAACCCATGCAGACACAGGGAGAACACACCACACTCCTCACAGACAGTCACCCGGAGGAAACCCACGCAGACACAGGGAGAACACACCACACTCCTCACAGACAGTCACCCGGAGGAAACCCACGCAGACACAGGGAGAACACACCACACTCCTCACAGACAGTCACCCGGAGGAAACCCACGCAGATACAGGGAGAACACACCACACTCCTCACATACAGTCACCCGGAATCAAGCGGGAATCGAATCCACAACCTCCAGGCCCCTGGAGCTATGTGACTGCGACACTACCTGCTGCACCACCGTGCCGCCCAAGCATGGGTCATGTTGTCCATTAAATACACGACCTGTGTCTGTTCATTTACGATTTAAGAAGCTAACAAACCAAACCAAAACTTTAGCCAGTTCAATTCGACTAAATTAGACGAGGAGTAAAAAACACAAAAGGTTTGCGTTACAGACTTTGCATGACTTCATTCTTTTATTTAAAAATAAGGGATATGATTAAAATCTATAAAGAAATGTCGGAACACAAGTTAAGATTTGGTATTTTAACTCTGGTGTTCCCCCTACATTTGCATAGTTTAATTCACTTGTACAGCGCTGCCCTGGTTTCTTATCCCTCTCCAAATTTACATAGTGCAGTTTCTACAGTGCTCAGTGCTGACCCTGGAAGATCAAAGAAGGTCGAGGACTCCCCATTACAGGTCTGTGTAGCATCACAATGATTCTGAAGCTGTAATTTTAAGGTAAAAATGTGACCTATTGTTGCTTTAAGGGTGCGTCCACTCAGTAACAGAGAAGTGAAATGAATGTATCTCATGTGCATTTACTCTCATCAAGAATGTACTCCGTCCAGTTGAAGCTGTTGGTGATGTTGGACAGTTCTATGCCCGAGCTGGAGTTGGACGTTCCGGTCGAGTTGTCCGAGCTGAGCGGAATCCTCACACACTTCTGCCGCAGGTTCCCCATGAACAGCTGCAGGCCAATTAGCGCAAACACACTCAGGCAAAAGACAGTCAGGATCATCACATCCGACAGCTTCTTCACTGACTGGATGAGAGCCCCCACGATAGTCTTCAGGCCTGCAGGGACACATGCCACACGTCATACACACCCAGGCACGCTCACACACCCACAAATACCCTCACTCATACGGTCTCCTTGACAACATTACTCCGGGTTTAAAAGACTGCATGATAAAGGTCAGTTTAAACTTTGTTTGCCTTACACCCTAAAAATATACACATTTAGCCAAAGTATGGACATTGGACTTACTATTGGACATTAATATCTCATATGAAATAGGCAAGTGGTGTGGTCTTACGTTTATGAAGCTGATGAATGTTGTACGCAAGCATGATTATTACTCAGTGTTGCTATTATTGTGACACCAGCCACGTAGTCATTATTAAACCAGTTTAGCAGATGAGCAGGTTTAGTATTTGCTCGTAGTGAAAGTGTAATGAAAGTGTGTGCATTATTAGTGCGTTAGATTTGGAGTTGCTGCTTGTTAAAAAACATTGAAGCATGCAGTGTGGTGATTGCATTTAGGTGTTTGTGTGGGTTTCGCCAGCGTGTGACTGGGCTTAAATAGTGTATGAGTATGTGCAAATGTGCGGTGTGTGTGCTTCATGTGTGTGTGAGTGTGTGTGTCATGGCAAAGTCCTGCCATGCCTCACACTTACACAACACAAAGGAATACAGACTGGCGACGGTGCGCATGCACACAGATCTCAAACAGGAGACAGACAAGGAAGAGGAGAAGAGAGAGAGAGAGAGAGAGAGAGAGAGAGAGAGAGAGAGAGAGAAAAAAAGTAAGCAAGAGAAGAACAAAGAAAAGTAAGAAAGAAAAGTGATAAAGAGAAGAGAAAAGATAAAGAGGGGAAAAAACAAAGAGAGGGCTAGAGAATAGAAATAAAGAAAGGAGAAGAGAAGAGAGGAAATGGGAAGAGAAGGAGAACAGAAGATAGAAGAGAAGAGAGGAGAAGAGAAGAGAAAGGAAGAGAGGAGAGGAGGAGAGAAGATAAGAGAAAAGAGGAAAGGGGAAGAGAGGAAAGAAGAGGGGAAGAGAAGAGAGGGGAAGAGAGGAGAGGAGAAGAAAGGGGAAGAGAGGAGAGGAGAAGAGAGAAGAGAGGAGAAGAGAGGAAAGGAGATGAGAAGAAAAGAGAGGAGATGGAAGGAGACGAGAGGAGAAGAGAGGGGAAGAGAGGAGAGGAGAAGAGAAGAGAATAGAGGAGAGGAAAGGAGAAGAGAGGAAAGGAGATGAGAAAAGAAGAGAGGAGAGGAAAGGAGAAAAGAAGAGAATAGAAGAAAGGAGAAGAGAAGAGAGGAGGAAAGGGGGAGAGAAGAGAGGAGAACAGAAGATAGAAGGGAAGAGAGGAGAAGAGAAGAGAAAGAAAGAGGAGAGGAGGAGAAAAGATAAAAGAAGAAAGGAGAGGGGAAGAGAGGAAAGAAGAGGGGAAGAGAGGAGAGGAGAAGAGAGAAGAGGAGATGAGAAGAGAGGAAAGGAGATCAGAAGAAAAGAGAGGAGAGGGAAGGAGAAGAGGAGAAGGGAAGAGAACAGAAGTGAAGAGAAGAGAAGAGAGATAATAAAACTCCTCCAAGACATCACGCTGTAGCCTTTAGCAATGTCTCATGCAAAACAATAACACAAATCAAAATGGCCCATCTATTCCCCAAGACATGATCTCTGGGAAATAACAGAGCGGAATCTAACAGAAGGAATAAGGAACATTACAAAGAGTGCTCTACAAAAGCCTGGAATCCTTCTTCCCCACCCCCTCCCCCCTTTTGCTTTTCCGTGCGAATGGATTCCTGCTTTCTCGGGCCGCTAGGAGCGACAGAATGACAGAGAAAGGCCAGCGGAGGAGGGGATGGCGTGAGCGAGAGTTCGGATGGATAGAGAGGCAGCCTCTGGCCTTGAGCTGTGAGCTGTGAGCTAGCTCTCACCTGGGATGACAGAAATTGTTTTGAGTGCTCGTAGAACCCTGAAGGTTCTCAGTGCAGAGACATTGCCCAGATCCACAAATTCAGTTACATATCTGTAAGGAGGGGAGGGAGGGATAAGGTAGGGGGGGAATCACACACACACACACACACACACACACACACACAAAACATTAGGACAAGACAAAGGCAGCAAGAAGGGAAACGTCACGCATACACACACACACAGACGCACACCTGACTGACACCTTGTGCTTGCGCACACACACACGTGCGCAATAAGGAGGCATGCGCACGCCTACACGCACACACACGCACGCACATCCCTTACCTGGGATAACTGAGATTGTTTTCAACGCTCTGAGCACTCTGAAAGTGCGGAGAGCTGACACATTGCCTAGGTTTACAAACTCAGTTACATACCTGTAGGATCAAATAGAGAGTTACCATGGAGCACACACACACACACACACACACACAGACACACACATGCGTGCGCTCTGACAGACACAAATATCCATAGCTCAGATTATATCTTCTATCATTCGCTTCATTTACGCATCACATCTCACACCCACTAACACAAAAATATGCATACACTCACACACACTCACACACACACACACACACACACACAGTTTACATAAATACACATTTTCCTTAATTCAGCTGAATATTTGAATACATTTCATAAGATTACATTATACATTTTTCAGACAATGCAGTCTATAGAGCTCCTAGTCATGTGCAGCTAGATGTGATCTCGTAACAACAACGTATTGAAATAACCATGAGAAATTTTGAGCTAAACGTGGGTGCGAACAAATTTCAGGAGAGGAGAAGAGCGGAAAGGAGATGAGAAGAGAAGAGAGGAGAGGAAAGGATAAGAGAAGAGATGAGAAGAGAGGAAAGGAGAAGAGAAGAGAAGAGAGGAAATGAGAAGAGAAGAGAAGAGAGGAAATGAGAAGAGAAGAGGAGAGAAGATAAAAGAGAGGAGAGGGGAAGAGAGGAAAGAAGAGGGGAAGAGAAGAGAGGAGAAGAGAGGAGAGGAGAAGAGAGGAGAGGAGAAGAGAGGAGAGGAGAAGAGAAGAGAGGAAAGGAGAAGAGAAGAGAAGAGAAGAGAAGAGAGGAGGAAAGGAGAAGAGAAGAGAAGAGAAGAGAGGAGAGGAGGAGAGAAGATAATATAAGAGGAGAGGGGAAGAGAGGAGAGGAGAAGAGAGGGGAAGAGAGGAGAGGAGAAGAGAGAAGAGGAGAGGAGAAGAGAGGAAAGGAGATGAGAAGAAAAGAGAAGAGGGAAAGAGAAGAAAAGAGAAGAGAGGAAAGGAGAAGAGAAGAGAAGAGTATTGTGTCTCAATTCTTGTTGGGATAGAGGGGTGGGACCAAGTGTTAAAGCAGGGTGTTATGAATGCTTTGTGAATACTCAATCAGAAATGTCTCCTTTAAAAACTATGGCACTGCTGTATAATCTTACTTTAATATAGTTTCAATGTATTACGATGCTTTGCTTCATAATAAGCACAAAACAGTTCCACCTTAAATTGTGAAGTAATTACATTGTGGTGCCTGGGGTTACTTCAGCATTCAAAGTTAAATAAACATAAAATAAACAAAAAGATGGAACTGGAAGGTCAGAAAGAACTGCTGAATAAGACGCTCCATTCAGTTTCAAATCACAGAACAGGTAGCAGTGGGCAACAAGATGTAATTTTCAAACACTTCTGAAGGAAACGATTCCCTAAATTTAACTCACGTCCTTTAATAAGGTTCCTGCACTCTACTGTGCATCTGATATCACTGCAGACTGCCAGAGCTTCCTTCTGATGATTTATCAGGTACGTGAATGGTTGTTCGGTTTTATAGGCAACTCGAATCTATGCAACTGGGTCTACA
The DNA here is from genome assembly GCF_029633855.1 of Hoplias malabaricus. NCBI lineage: Eukaryota > Metazoa > Chordata > Actinopteri > Characiformes > Erythrinidae > Hoplias > Hoplias malabaricus. The sequence continues at coordinate 72,680,682 of NC_089802.1, read as the reverse complement.
TCACTTCTGCTCTGTATCTAGGCTTAGCATACAGCCTTAAGCAGAGTTTGCATGTGAATCTGCCAAAATGCAACACAGAAACCATAGATTTCATAAACAGAACCAGTAAAACCCATTTAAAATCTTAAGATTTAGCCCTATAAACTTATGGAGGAATTTGATAAGGGCAGCTTTGATTGGCTAGTGACAGCAAGGCTCAAACAAACCCATAATCACATAACACATAACCAATAATCATTCATTCATTGTCTGAAAGCGCTTATCCAGTTCAGGGTCGCGGTGGGTCCAGAGCCTACCTGGAATCATTGGGCGCAAGGCGGGAATACACCCTGGAGGGGGCGCCAGTCCTTCACAGGGCAACACAGACACACACATTCACACCTACGGACACTTTTGAGTCGCCAATCCACCTACCAGGTCCCTGGAGCTGTGTGACTGCGACACTACCTGCTGCGCCACCTTGCCGACCCTAACCAATAATCAATACACTTCAAATATATTGCTACAACTTCACCACATTTCACAAAGATCGCATTGTGTAATGTGTAAAAGCACAATATTCTGCTTGATACCACCTTAAAACAACACATCTCACTCAATACCACCTTAAACATATCACATTCCTCTCCATACCACCTCAAAAACAACACGTATCTAGTGATACGTATAATATTTGACCATTATGTTATGGTAAAACATCAGGTCTGACTCAATACCACCTTAAAAGAACCACAACATGCTTCACACTGAGAATACTGCAAACAGAAGAAGAAAACCAGAGCGAAGCTAAAGGAAAATTTCTCATACAGTGTTGGGGTGTGAATATTGATCAGTCAGTTGGTCTATTGTGTGTGGTAAGGACACAACAGTGTTTGGGGTTCGTGGTATTCACTCCTTATTCAGCTATGCCACCGTAAATACAAGTTTAACTGTTCATCTCCTTTTAAAACCATG
>NC_089802.1:72664728-72674728 GCF_029633855.1 Hoplias malabaricus | reverse complement strand
TGTGGTGTGTTCTCTCTGTGTCTGCGTGGGTTTCCTCCGAGTGACTGTCTGTGAAGAGTGTGGTGTGTTCTCTCTGTGTCTGCGTGGGTTTCCTCCGAGTGACTGTCTGTGAGGAGTGTGGTGTGTTCTCTCTGTGTCTGCGTGGGTTTCCTCCGGGTGACTGTCTGTGAGGAGTGTGGTGTGTTCTTGCTATGTCTGCGTGGGTTTCCTCCGGGTGACTGTCTGTGAGGAGTGTGGTGTGTTCTCCCTGTGTCTGCGTGGGTTTCCTCCAGGAGACTGTCTTTGAGGAGTGTGGTGTGTTCTCTCTGTGTCTGCGTGGGTTTCCTCCGGGTGACTGTCTGTGAGGAGTGTGGTGTGTTCTCCCTGTGTCTGCGTGGGTTTCCTCCAGGAGACTGTCTTTGAGGAGTGTGGTGTGTTCTCTCTGTGTCTGCGTGGGTTTCCTCCGAGTGACTGTCTGTGAGGAGTGTGGTGTGTTCTCCCTGTGTCTGTGTGGGTTTCCTCCGGGTGAATGTCTGTGAGGAGTGTGGTGTGTTCTCCCTGTGTCTGTGTGGGTTTCCTCTGGGTGACTGTCTGTGAGGAGTGTGGTGTGTTCTCCCTGTGTCTGCGTGGGTTTCCTCCGGGTGAATGTCTGTGAGGAGTGTGGTGTGTTCTCCCTGTGTCTGCGTGGGTTTCCTCCGGGTGACTGTCTGTGAGAAGTGCGGTGTGTTCTCCCTGTGTCTGCGTGGGTTTCCTCCGGGTGACTGTCTGTGAGAAGTGCGGTGTGTTCTCCCTGTGTCTGCGTGGGTTTCCTCCGGGTGACTGTCTGTGAGAAGTGCGGTGTGTTCTCCCTGTGTCTGCGTGGGTTTCCTCAGGGTGACTGTCTGTGAGAAGTGCGGTGTGTTCTCCCTGTGTCTGCGTGGGTTTCCTCCGGGTGACTGTCTGTGAGGAGTGTGGTGTGTTCTCTCTGTGTCTGCGTGGGTTTCCTCCAGGTGCTCCGGTTTCCTCCCACAGTCCAAAAACACACGTTGGTAGGTGGATTGGTGACTCAAAAGTGTCCATAGGTGAATGCGTGAGTGTGTGTGTTGCCCTGTGAAGGACTGGCGCCCCCTCCAGAGTGTATTCCTGCCTTGCGCCCTGACCTGGATGAGCAGTTCCAGACAATGAATTAATTAATGAATATAAAGGTGTATAGAGAAAAGCTGAAACATACACATAGGACATAATATGTATTGTATTCAAAACATTGAATAGCACCCTCTTGTGGATCAGTATATAAAAGTGAGTACTGTGTATTTCTGACTGTGTACGAGTGAGTGAGTGAGTAACAACCAAGTTCCATTATGTGCTTTGCATCTAAAAATAATACTGAACTATGATTGAGTCCTTCTGCTGGACTGACACACCTAACACCTAACACTAAAATAACACTGGATAAACACATGGGTCCAGCTACTGTAAACGACCGTTACAAAACACAGCATTCATTCCATTAAGCAAACGTAACACAACACAACGAAGGCTGAAATCAGCTTGTTTTCAATGGGATGGAATTTAAGCAGATCACACAACCGCAGCAGCAGCAGAAAACTCAAAACGTCTTTGATGTACGTCACTCTGGGGACCTCTCTGACTCATTGTCCATTGAAGCACCAGATACTCTGTTCAATACAACAGAGCAGCACTCAAGACTAATACTGCGCCCAGCGGCAGATACAGAACATACAGTGTGTGTGTGTGTGTGCGCGCATGTGTTTTTGTGTTTCTGAAAATGGCAAGAGGGCACTGTCTTCTAGTCTCTCTCGGTTCTGAGCCTCAGTGGCGCCCAAACGTGTGCAGCTTGTTCCCTACTGAGAGCAATCACAAACAACTCCCTGTCGTACCATCCAAACCCCCTCCAAAAAGAGACAAGCCTCGGGAGAGCCATTACACCAAAGCCTGCCATGGTGCGCACCCGTCCCCAGCGGTCTGGCCACACCTCTGTGAGAGGGAGACGGAAACACAAGAGACAATGACCAAAAACTGTTTTCCTTTTATGCTTTCTGAGATCACTGTATCATTATACTCCAGTATCACTGCCTCTACAGGAACACACCAGTCCCAAAGCAGATGTTTTTCTGGGTGTGTGATAGTGACAGATGTCATGGGGTTAAGCATCACCTCCCTTATCCCCTACCGTCTTTTTCTCGGACTGTTAAACAATGGAGAAACACATCAAAACCTTGTCATAATGAATGCCTCCCAAGAATTCTTCTCAACAAATCGATCACAAGATGAAAACATTGCAGCTTTAAAGCGCAGGTTCATCTGGGGTTTGTGAGTCCCTTGGGGGTCTTGACTAGGTCCCGGTGGGGTCATGAGGGTGGTTCTACAAAGGACATACCGCTGTGCGGCCCTCCTAGAGCAGTGGCAGATGGAGGTGTCATTTGATGCCACAAACGCACATAAATAGTTATCACACCCTCCAAGCGATCTTGACCGCTCACTGCACCCGCTATTTACACACACATCAACAGCAGCAAGACACTGATGACTCCAGCTGCCACAGATTCTACATATTCCACACACAGGAGGGTCTGTGTGTATCACTCTGTATTGGTTGCAGTGGTAGACTCACTGTAAATTCAAACAAATCCAGCGCAGATCTGTCACCTCATATTTTCCTTCAATTTTTCTTTACCGTCGACTTATAATATCATTGACTAATGCTGTTTTTCAGGTCAATATTTTTTTACAATCCAATACTTACACGTTATATTAAAACAATAAATACATATAAAATACAATACATAAAATGTGTGCAATAATACAAGGATAATACAAGTATAATTCTGTCAGCTGCTTACTAGTCTACCCAGTAAACAATTAGCCGTTGATTCAACGTTGAAATAACGCAATGACTGCCGTCTAATCAACGTTCTCTTAAGGTTGAAAATGAAAGTTGAAAAGACGTCCAAACACAGACATTGAAAAGACGACTATTAGACGTATTTTGGACGTCCATTGACGTTAATAATTGGTCCCGAAATAAATTACTTGTATAAAACGCGTTTTGGATGTCCACTGACGTTATCGATTGGTCACCACTTAACTAACTTATTAAGATGGATTTTGGCCGTCCATTGACGTTTAAAATATGTCCTTGACGGACAGACTACTTTTAGACCTATTTTGAACGTCCAGGGACGTTCCTTGTTAACTGGGTACCCATAAACACACAATGATCATAGCAGCTGTACACCAACAACAGCAACATCATGTACATCCTACACTCTTAAAAACAAATGATCTTTCACTTAAAGCTATGTATAAAAGCAGGACAAGACAAATAAGCATTACAATGCTTATATGGTTCTTTGCATTGTTGTTACTGTTAAGAAAAAGATCAATTGTTAGTACAAACCACATTTCCAAAACAAATTTATTTATTTTCCAATTTTAATTGAACTAACAACAAAACTAAGAAAACTGCAACACGTTCATGTTTCCTTTTAATTACACTATTTAATCATTTGGGACCAGAGGATACAAATTGCTGCAGTTTTTCCTTGTGGAATTTTTAGCCGTTCTTACTTGATAAAAGACACCTCAAACGTCCACTGTCACTCTTGTCTGATCCTGCACTTCACGATGTGCCATACCCTTTCAAAAAGGAACAGATCTAGACTGCAGTAAAGAACACATACTCAGTGTCTATGAGGCCATTCTGTTGCGGCACTATTCAGCATGAGGCCTTGTCTCTCAAATGTCTCACTATATCATCAGTGTCCAAAGAAAAACCTGTATGTCCAGTTTTTTATTATTAGTTTACATCAATCAAACAGTGCAGCTGTCCTTCACATTGTGTGAAAATGAACCAATAGAAATGCTCCAAAATGACTTGGAATCAAATCTTTTACATTGATCTCTACTAAACGTTAAGAAAGCTCTCTCTTCTCCTGAAAAGTTACTATTTGGAGAGACATGTTTTTCTTTGGACAGTGATGATAGGTTTCTGTGTCGCTGGTACCGTCAAGTAAATGTGAGTCACACACACACACCTCTATACATCGACAGATGCTGGCTTTTGTACCTTTTACTGATAACAGTCCTGTGGTCCATTTTGTCTTTCAGCCATGTTCCTGCACACAATGTTTGTATGGATTTCTCTTTGCACAATAGAGTTTCAGGTTGCGTTTCTGGATGCAGTGGCAGACTGTGTTAAGTGATAATGGATTTCCAAACTAATGGAGGTCTGAGGGCTCTGAGGTCACGCACATTCATCTGTGTTTTCCAGCCTTGTGACTCTGATTCCTCTTGATTCCCTGAATCCTTTAAAATACTATTTAGAGCTGACGGTGATAAAACCTCAGTTCTTTTAACGTATACTGAGAAACATTCTTTTTGAACCATTTGACAACTCTCTCGTGACATTTGGCACAACACTAGTGTGGACATGGGGTTTCCACAGCATTGTACTAATTTACAAAGCTCTAGTGATTGAGTATTGGCTGGTACCCCACAACTGTTCACACTTCGGCCACTAAAACTATTTTTTGGGGCTCGTTTTTATTTCATAGCAACCGTATTTTGTCAGACAAACCCAGGTCGTGTTGCATTTTACTGTAACTTCACAACCCAGAAATAAAGAACAGTGTGAGTGGGTGTGTTTGTATAGATGTGTGTGTATGTGTGTGTTTGTATAGATGTGTGTGTGTGTGGACATGGAGACTTTGCAAAAGCTTTAGAGTATGTCACAGAGAAGATGGAATCTCATGTCAAAACCTCAAAGCTTGAGTCGTAACTTAACTGTGTCTCACAGTCCTCCAGCACGAAAGACACACACCAACAAAGCATGCACAACCATTTCCTGTTTACCTCGGTGCCCTACACAAACACAGATACACACATTTCCTTACTTCCAGCTATAAACACTTCTGAACACGGCTAGTTACTTCAGCCGCACACACGTCTACTTCAGTGTAACCCAGAGCAATGACATGACCCCAACCACATCAAGGTCAACACTCCTTTCACTCAGTTATGTTCCAGGACATTTCCAGGTCATATTCCATGGCAATTCTGAGCAATTAATAACATAACCAAAAGTCAAAAGCCCCGTTTTTGATGGCACTTTTTAATGTTGCGCTATTGGATTATTATAATAGGGGGTTTATGGCCATATCACCCCAAGAGCACCTGATGATTATTGTGTTCCTCTGTCAAACTACTGTGATTCACATTGTACAAATGTCTAAAACGTCAGAAAATATGTCACTGTGGTGGTACCCTCAAGGGTACATATCTGTACCTTTAATTAGGGAACGTAATTGTAGTTTAATCTATAATAATTGTACATTTACATCTGTGTTGATTTCATACGCCACGTTTCATCTCCAGGATTTATATTATGTTCTTGACACAGCTGTATAATGAAAGATTACAGATATCCCCCTCTGCTTCTGGAGAAGAGAATATACTGTACCTTTAAGGAACACAACTGGACTTTTAAACACTGTCGTACCTTTAGTGGCCAATAATGTCTCTACAGTAGCTTTTTTTCTGAGAGTGTACAATGTTGTGATATAATATTTTTAATCATTACCATTTCAATTTGTATTTTTTTATATTAAATATTTATGTATGAAAATGTTAAATAAGGAAATGTAATGTCCCAAATGAACACTTTTTCCTGGAGCACAGTAAGAGTCTGGTGAGGTATAAAATTTCCCAATTTCCAGCTGTTTTCCAAGACTGGGAAAAGAGTGAGAATCTCCAGGTTTGTCAGAATTGGTCAGAATTTCTGCACAATAACCATCAGAATCAGAAATCAAGAATTAATCGCAAGAAACGTTGTACAGACGTTGTGTGATGTCAAACATTTCTGCATCTCTGTGTGACTTCACAGTAGTGGTCAATGGAACCAGGGGCTGTGATGATTATGGGTCTATAACAGCCATTTTATTAACGGACATGACCAGTTTATTCATGAGAATGACCTGTTTACCTACAGTATGGGGACTACTTTCCTCACTACACTACTCTGAAGCAATGCCCCAAGCATCAGGAAGAGTCCATGTCACCATTTTGTGTATTAACATCCCGTGACGACACTTTAATGGAGATGAAACCTGTTGGACTTCTGGTTCCTATTACATTCGATGCACACACCCCTGAGTCTGTGTTTCAGCACAGGCACCATTTCACAACAAACCTCTCTGAACGGCGAGTTGCCCCGAGCTGCTGTCCGTGGTGCTGAAAGGCAGGTGCACGCACCGGTTGCATGCTGTCGTTAAGGAAGGCCTACAGTAACGTGCTGTTAGACACCTGGACACGTGGACAACTGATAACATCTCCTTTCTATAGCTGCCATACATCAGATCACTGTGTCTCTGCGCAGGCCCACATTGAAACACAAACACGACTGTAGACTAAACCCCTTTTTAGTGGTGCATTTCAAATGACTGCTGCGTGACTGTGACTGAATGTTGCTAAGCCAACCCTCACCTTGGCGTTTCACACCCGAAACCTTCTTTTTCAATTCAACAATGCGTTTCCCTTCAGGGGACTACACTACACACCCCCACACTGCCCCATTTTCCATCACCCAGTCCTTATAAAGACATAAATACACTGCCACACACCTGACAAGGATGGTTTAGGCCCTTCACGCTGTGAGGCAACGCAAGGATTAAGTCCAAATGCTACTAATAACAACTAAAAACAGGGTTCTTATTGTTTCTTGTCAGCAAAGATATTTTCGAATGCGCAGTTGTCAGGGCGCCTCGAGAGTCCTACAGACGCCATTAGGCTGCCTATAATTACTGGGCGTTATATCAACAGGGTGAGGACGCGGACGCCTGAAGACGCTTTCCGAAGGGGCTTTCAGATGGACAAGGTCACGGGAACGCGCATGTCACGACATACCGAGTCCAGTGTGCGCGCTTTCCGTTCACCTCCGAGCGTTCTAAGCCGAAAGTGACGGGTCTGCGTTCTCTGTTAATGAATGAGTAAAGAGGAGGGGGGGGGGGGGGCAGGTGAGCTCTACCTTTACATCAGCGGCTCCATCAGCGGGAGGGGGTGGGCGGGGGGGTGTTTGGCGAAGCAGCTGGCGCCATGTTCCTGTCTCCGTCCGTTCACAGCTTCGAGCGCACTGAAGTCAAGAGGCGCAGGGGCCGCGGTGAACAGCGAAGAGGTCCGTTAACACTCCTCTCCCTCTCCCCTTCCAAAAACATCCCCCGGGAGAACGAGCGCGAGCCCAAAAAGGGGCAAAAATCCAGGAGACAACCTCCACCCTGAAGGGTTAAACTGATGGCTAAGCGACGACGAGCACGGCTCTGGGCGTGCCTTTCCGCGAGCGCGAGCGCACACGCACACGCTCAGACAAACACAAACACACACGACCCTTCAAATCGATTCGTGCGATGCGAACATTCACGTTTAGCGCGATTCATTTCAGGACTCCTCTGTTTGAGCCAGGCGGGGTGTGGAAGGGTGAGGACGATGAGATGAGATGGTGGGGGGTGGGGGGTGGATAAGGGAAGGGGGGGGTCTTCATCGACACGCATTATCAATACGCCGCCATGACAGAGGCCGCGGTGTTTCCATTTCAAGCAGAAATAAATACTCGTTATAAGACGCGTACACAAAACACGGCAACCTCCACTATTCTGCCCCTCGTCAAGCGTCTCCAGGGGCAACGAGATATATTGAGATATATGATGGGAGGCGGTAAACATGTCCATTCTTCACCGCTTAGTCCCCTGTATGTGTGAATACAGGTACATAATGTTCAAGCGTCGACGAGGGATGAATTATAACGTGTGACACGAAGCCTGTTCACACTTAATCCGGTTTTAATCTTCCCAAATAAGCTCAATTATACTGCCCCTTAGGCTCCTGCCTACTTCAGCCTCCATAAACCAAACCAAGCCAATTAATACCACACCTGCGGTGTCTAGAAGGAAGAAATGATAATAATAGTGTTATTAGAATGAATAAAAAATACGCACTGTCCCTGTCACGGTGTCCTTTCTCTCTCTCGATCACCTTCATCAATCAGTGCTCAGGATGTTCATCAATTTTCTCCTGTCTCCTTTTTTATAAGGACACACACACACACACACACACACATTACAGACTATGACCCTCCAAATCAAGCATACGCGTCTTATCCAACCATGTAACCTCACCGTCCGCCTAAAGCCTCGTCAACGTGTCCCCTTTCCTCCCTCTGCCTTTCCAGACGTTTCGGTAGCTATGGATCCACTCACCATGGCCAAGACTTCGTCGTCTTTGCTCGAGTCTGTGAGGGTCGGTCCCGATTAACACGTCTCCACTTCGCGTCCCACGGCTCCCATAAGCAAATGGACTCAGAAAGAAAGCGCGGCGCCGAGGGTTCTCCCTTTCTCTCCGGAGAAAACGCGCCCTTCAGCCGTCGCTCGTCTCGCCGTGTAGCTCTCTGTCACCGACGCGGCGCTTCCGGCTGTTCGTGGCTGGGTTTGGTGGGAGGGACCAGCGCTACCTTCCACCCGCGCGCACGTGCAGAAGATGTTGCATAAACAACGGCGTTAGCTTGGATCACTCAGAGCTGGATGAAGGACTGGGCAAAAGACAGAAATAGGCAACTGCCACCAGTTCACACCTGCATCAGTGCAACAAATGACACCCCACCTCGTTCTCTGTATTTTTAACAATTATTTTAAAAATTATTATTATTATTACTATTTTGAGAAGTGACGTGATGCTGTTTGGTAACAGTTCACCAACTGAAACGCCGTTTAAGAGTCGTTCCATATGGCTAATATTTGTCGGAGTCTCGTGCTTCAAAACAACGTACAATGCCATGAAAATGTACGGATCTCGCACTAAGGTGGTATTTACCTGGATTTCACAGATCTAGCCCTGACTCCGGGGTTTGATTCCACGGGGTACACGGTTATGACCTTAAACGTAACCCAGTAAACAAGGAACGTCCCTGGACGTTCAAAATAGGTCTAAAAGTAGTCTGTCCGTCAAGAATATATTTTAAACGTCAATGGACGTCCAAAATCCATCTTAATAAGTTAGTTAAGTGGTGACCAATCGATAACGTCAGTGGACGTCCAAAATACGTCTAATAGTCGTCTTTTCAATCTCTGTGTTTGGACGTCTTTTCAACTTTCATTTTCAACCTTAAGAGAACGTTGATTAGACGGCAGTCGTTACGTTATTTCAACGTTGAATCAACGGCTAATTGTTTACTGGGAAAGGTCTTAGAAATCCCTTGGGTGAACATTTATTTGCACTTTTGGAATAATAGTGTCACTGTGGTGGTACCCTCAAGTGTATATATACAATACTTTTAGGTATAAGGAACATAAATGTACCATATTCTATTTTAATTGTAGATTTGATGTTGTGTTGATTTTATACTCCGCATTTAAGCTCCAGGACTTTTATTATATTATTTCACTTGACTAGGGTGACCAGACGTCCTCTTTTACCCGGACATGTCCTCTTTTTTAGACTTAAAAAAATGAACGGGCGGAATTTCACAAACGTCCGGGATTTTGTTTTTCTAGAACTTACATAGAATTTTCGAGAAACGTTTTGTTCACAAACTAGTCCCGCCCTCCCCCCTTCGGATTGGACGGTCTGGCTGTAGAGCTACCGTTATTGGTCGATAACCTTCTCTGTAAACACTTAATTGGTCAGTCTTTAGTCCACCCCCCCCCCCCCCACACACACACACACTAAACTTGACACTACTCTCCGGTGAGAGCTTACAATATTTACCTCTCCTACTGGCGAAGAGAATGTAATGTAGCCTACCTTTAGGGGGTAAAAACTGGACTTTATATAATGGTATTTACACTGTTTGGACCTTTAATGAGATGTTTTTAACATAAACACCTGAAAACACTGGATTTGAAAACGAGGTATAATCAATGTAATCTACAAAATCTACATACATATAGAATTGTGGTACATTTATGTTCCCCAGCTAAACGTACTGAAGATGTACCCTTAAGAGTAGCACCACAGTGACCTCCCCCCTCAGGCC